>NW_024598765.1:0-36402 GCF_004379255.2 Salvia splendens
CAATTCTGAGACGAGAATTGAGGATGAAACCACTAGTTCTAAATCAGTGGATGAAGAGCCAGAATCGCGCAAGTGAACCAGGCCTGATCCAAACGATGCGGTACCAAGACGTGGTAACAGGGTCAGAACACCAAAGACATTTGGTTCTGACTATATGCATTTATGTTGGATGAAGAGCCAACATCAATAAAAGTAGCCTTTGCTGGCCCAGACGGGTTACATTGAAAGAAGTTGTTCAAAGCGAAATTGATTCAATTTTGCTAAACCACACTTGGGTTTGGTTGATCTACCTGAATGTGCTAAACCTTAGGATGCAAATGGGTCCTTAAAAGAAAGTTTAAGGCCGATGAAACAGTGGACAAGTATAAAGCTAGACTGGTAGTAAAAGGCTTTAAGCCAAAGGAAGGGTACGATTTCTTCGATACCTACTCACCTGTAATGAGGATTACATCAATTCGAGTGCTTCTCGCGATTGCTGATGTACACAATCTTGAGATTCATCAAATGGATGTTAAGACTGCGTTTCTAAATGGTGACCTTGAAGATGAAATCTATATGGAACAACCTGAAGGTTTTGTAGTACCTGGACAAGAGAAAAAGGTATGCAAGCTGGTTAAATCCCTCTATGGATTGAAACAAGCCCGTTGCAGTGACACTTGAAATTTGATAACGTGATGTTATCAAATGGATTTAAAATCAACGAATGTGACAAATGTGTCTACATTAAGAACACTGATAATTGATACGTTATAGTGTGTCTCTACGTTGATGATATGTTAATCATGGGTAGTAACACCCAAGTGATTAACGACACGAAAGCCATGTTGAGAGAAACTTCGACATGAAGGATATGGATCTAGCCGATGTAATTCTTGGAATGAAAATTCTAAGAACATCCGAAGGAATCACATTAACACAGTCTCATTATGTTGAGAAAGTATTAAAGAGGTTCAATGCCTATGATGCATCCCGCTAAGACGCCTATAGAGCTCAATGTTCACTTGAGCAAGAACCGGGGTGAGCCCGTTGCACAAGAAGATTATGCACGGGTCATTGGATCCATTATGTATCTTACTAATTGCACTCAACCTGATATTGCTTGCGTCGTGAGCAAGTTGAGTCGTTATACGAGCAATCCAAGCAAAGAGCATTGGAAAGCTCTTGTAAGAGTTTTGAGATATCTCAAGTATACTCAAATCATGGGCTACACTTTTCGAGATACCCCTGGTACTTGAAGGGTACTGCGATGCAAATTGGATATCTGATAACAAAGACTCACTTTCAACAAGTGGATATATCTTTACTATTGGGGGTGGTGCTGTCTCGTGGAAATCCACGAAACAGACATGTATAGCCCGATCCACTATGGAATCTGAATTCATAGCTTTAGATAAAGCCGCGGAAGAAGCCGAATGGCTTAAAAACTTCCTTGAAGATATTCCATATTGGTCAAAGCCCGTGCCTCCAATGTTATTCACTGCGATAGTCAAGCCGCTATTGGGAGGGCAAACAGTGGCTTGTACAATGGTAAGTCTCGACACATTCGTCGACGACATAACACCGTGAGACATTTGATCACAACAGGGGTGATTACAATTGACTACGTAGCGGATCCGCTAACCAAATGGTTAAATCATGATCAAATGAATAAATTGCTAGAGGGAATGGGTTTGAAATCCACAAACTAAAGAATTGTCATAGTGGTAACCCAACCATGATGACTGGAGATCCCAAGAACTTGGTTCAATGGGAAAACTAAGCTATGAGAGTTCGTGTGAAACACTCATCTATATCTATTCCCTAGAGAGCAATAGAGTGTTGGAAAACTTGCCTAGTGGTGAGGTTATCTATGACTTTTATGACCCCTAAAGGATCTCGTTGAGAAGAAGTTCTCAAGGAGACTAAGTATGGTAAGTTACTTAACGAGGAATCACCTATGTAAGTGTGAAGTGGGGCCGCTTCAAACAATACACTTATGAATCCAAAGTGGTGTTCAAGGCCTGAAATGGAGACAAAATGTGAGAACGGATGAGGTTGAGGTGTTTAAGTGTTAACATCATTGACTCGGTGCACGCCGTGGAGGAATAGTTCAAAGCATCGCGCTACTAGTCCGCCTGTGTATCCGATGTGTTGACTATGGATGGTTCAAAGCTAAAAACTACCTATCCTTATGCTTACATACCTCTTGAGGGTTGAGCTTGTGTCTGCATACATATGCATTTAGCAATTTCCAGTCATGTGGGGGATTGTTGGAATCGTGCTTGGTCAAATGATTTTTGACTAATAATAAATGTTACAAGACATTTAATTTTGTGAAATTAAATGCAATTAACCTCGATCTACGTTCCGAGTAGATGACCGTAGTATATTCATTTTCTCAAATCCGATTCCCGGTGAGTGAGAAATAGATATATAAAGTTGGTCACAATAAAGCTAGAAATGAGCTATGTGAAAAGACTAAGGGATATATTAACTAAGTGTTAATTATCCCACATCGGGGATGATAAACTTCTTTGATGAAGTATTTAATTAGATGAATTATTATGTGTAATAATTATCGTGGAATAAGACGGGTGACAGAGCCCACACGCGCGCGCAGGCGCGCGCCGCTGCCCGCCCGCGACCGCCACCGCGCACCGTGACCCATGTCCCGTGACCCGTGCCCCGTGCACCGGGTACCTGGTGCCTTGGACCTTGGTTCTTGGTCTTGACAATTGGTCTTTAGGTGGTCTTTGGGTTGTTCTTTGGAGCTAGTCGTTGAGCGTGGTTCGTGCTCCGCTCGTTCTTTTTATACCAACCCAAACTCCACGCTATCCCCAACGGGTCCTAGTCCACGTCATGGTCCCGCTGGCCCCGCGATGCACACGGGAGACAAAAGGTCCCCGCTGGACCCCGACTCACAACGGGAGTCAAAAGGTTCCCGCTGGACCCGATGAATAACGGGAGACAGAAGATCCCGGATGGACCCCGTCGGTCCATGGTGTATCCCTTCGTGTAGCATGTCCAAGTGCGTCGTGTCTATTCAGCTCCCACTGGCTAGTGCAACCAGTCAATAACCCCCGACGGTTACAGTCAAGCCATCATGACACACATAATGGCTGTTGACTCCATCAATGCCCTGCAGGTGGACTTGGCCTATAAATAGGCATGCATCCATTGCTTTCTAGACACAACATACTCAAGCATTTTGCATACACGCTCCTCTCCCTCTCTACATAAACTTCCCGTCGAAGCTCTGCCCCCGCCTCACTCCCGTTCGCCGGAGCTCTGCTGCTAGCGGTGCTGCTACTTCAGAGATGAAAGCCGTTTTATCTTTGGGGACGACACGCCAAACCGTGAGCACTATCGGGGCGTATCTCGTCTTGCGGAAAGAGGACTCCTCGACTCGGCTTACCGCTTTCCACAATCCTTTACGTGTATTTTCCTTGTTTTATTTTCAATTGTAATTTCGCCCTGCAGACTTGTATCTCAATTCCACCACAATCGCAAGATAAGACGAGATATGCATGGATACTCAATACGCATGTACCCAATTTGACAGATCTTAGTCAGTTGATGGAAGCATTAAACCTTAAGTACTACTAGCAACTAAAATAAAACCATGCGGAACATATAAAATAATGAGACGAAAATAACATCATTGCAACAAGCCGTTGTGCATAATGGCCGAATTATGTCACCCCACTAGGAAACTCATTTTTTACGTTTAACTATAAATTTTTTAGTCTGTTCATAGACACTTTACTTTGAAGGTAAGCATATCATCCTTCTCTATTTTAAATTGCAATAAAAAAATGTTATTTTCCCTAAAATAAACAATGGATATCTTATTGGCTTTGGGTATATTCTTAGGGAATCACCAATCATGTGTATCCTTAGCAGTGGTGCGGATGTCCAGGCGGGACATCCCAAAAAACACCTCCTGCCACGTCATATGGACATCCCACTGCGGATACCACGTCATACGGATATTCCACTGCACGGTGGCGGACATCCCCAAGGGACATCCCGACGGACTTCCCACAATAAAAAAAAATTAATGCAATAATCGGGACGTCCGCGCGGTCGTCCGTGGGAGTCAACGCAATGACGGACGTCCGCACGGACGTCGCGACGGATATCTAAGGAACTCCGGTGTCCGCAGCGGATGTTCGTATCCGTGCCTCCCTTGCACAATGGTGGACGTTCCGCACTGACTTCTAGCACGTCGGTCGGAATTCCGTCGGGACGGGCGCCATTGCTGATGCTCTTATGCTACATAAAACTGACAAGTATACAAATTATGCACACTGTACACACATATACACATAGGGCTGGCAATTTTTGACACGACACGATAACACGACACAAACCGGCACGAAAATAATGGGTTTGGGTCAGAGCTTATTGGGTTCGTGTCCTTATCGGGTCGACCCGTTAAGGACACGAAAATTTCGTGTCGTGTTCGTGTCGGGTTCGTGTTATCCGTTAACAATACGTGTCCGTGTCGTGTTCGTGTCGTGTTCGTGTTATCCGTTAACAAATAATATTTTAATATTATTAATTCTTATTATTTTATTTTTAATAGGTTTAACCGTTATCAGGTTGTGTTGTTATCGAGTCGTATCGTGTCATCTCGTGTACGTGTTGTTATCGTGTCGTGTTGACCCGAATTGGTTCGTGTCGTTAATGGGTTCGTGTCGTGTTCGTGTCGTGTTCGTGTCTGAGGGTTTCGTGTCGTGTTCGTGTTCGTGTTTGAGGTTTTCTTAACGGGTCGTGTTCGTGTTTGTTGTTATCGTGTTCGTGTCGTTATCGTGTCGACACGATAACGACACGACACGCACGATTTGCCACCCCTATATACACATCATTGTACTATATATGCACCATATATAATTTACCTGAACAAATAAGGCTTGAATGGAGAAAGATTCTCCAAGAATAGATAAATCTATCCTCCTACATTAGTCATTATACATCTATATCTTTATTTTACTTTTTCTTTGCAATATTGCAAAGTGGGGTGTGATGAAGAATGAACACACTGATCAAAGGGTAATATATCTCATTATTTAGCTAATTTCTTCTAATATTTTTATGTGTATCAATTGCAGTTGGTAAGTTGTCATTTTACTTAGTCATCTTTTAATTTGTGTGTTTTCAAAACTACCAATGTACTAATCTTGCCGACAAGAATTTCTGTCTTTCCACTAAAACAGCAATTAGTAGATGGGAAAAGACAAATGAAGCATATTATTCTACTCCATTTTCGAATACTTTGTTTCTGCTCACCATAAAGTACTAGTAATTACTAATTAATTTCTTTTAATATTCAAAATTTCCCCTTTTCGTGACAGAGAGAGAGTGGATGAAAATGTTATGACAATCCATCATTGAAAGGGGAGTGTAGGTTGGGGTGTTAGGGGGAATTTTTAAAAAATATGGAAAAAAGATTTGCCTTTCCATTATTGGAAAGCTAAAGTAGCATCATCATAAATCATCAAACACCTATACTCTGATAATTTTACCTATGTGCATGGGCTTATGATGTACTAGTACATGATTTCTTTTTCCTTGTTTTCCAAATTGTATATTATTCTTGTATTTTTAATGTATGATTATGATGTGGTATAATATAATTATAACATTATTAAATGCACCGTTTTTATAACTCAAGTTCAAAATTGTTAGTATGTAATATTGCATCCTACTATCAAATACTAATGATTTACATTTCATAACTATT
Organism: Salvia splendens; assembly: GCF_004379255.2. Classification (NCBI taxonomy): domain Eukaryota; kingdom Viridiplantae; phylum Streptophyta; class Magnoliopsida; order Lamiales; family Lamiaceae; genus Salvia; species Salvia splendens. Next base: position 5,726 of record NW_024598765.1, read on the forward strand.
TTAATATACTATCATAGTAGCAAATATGATCGATCTACTACTATTAGTAGACATTAAGCCTGCATTGGTGATATGAAAGGCGAATAACATTGATTAAATATTTCCATAACATAAAATCCATATATGCTAGACAAATTAAACTAGAGACTGGTAACACATGAAGCAAAAAAAGCTAAGGTAAAAACTCTACAACAGTAATAATTGTTTTGTTCTGTTTTGTTTTGAGATTAAACTAAAACAGTTACCACAAAATAAAAAGATGTACTACTGTAATTTCCATCTCTGAAACCCCCAAATCATGGTTTGGCTTTGTCAACAAACTTGACGCGATTAGAGTTAAGTTGTTCGATCGGGTAGGGCTCTAGCTCTACGGGAATTTGGAGACGAGAGTAATTGGATCCGGCCCTCGGCTAATAGAGAATGAACGACGAAGTAGAGCTGGTGATTAGTCTGTCATGGAGGCCTCACCATGTAAGGATCAAATGCTCCTGTTACCACAAAAATCCAACTTCAATCATAATTCAGTTGATAACAATCGATCCCAAGAGTTTTTTTCGTGTAAGAAACTAGAACATCCAATCCAGTGATAGAGAAAAGACTCTGAGTTAGAAGCTAAACATTTCAAAGAGTACTCATTTGAATAAAGCAAGATTTTATAGCAGAGAAAGCCCATCTCATCAGAAGCTAGTATTATTATGTAAATGGTTAATAAATCAAACTAGTAATATTCATAAGCAAAAGGAGGGAATCTTACACAGAGGAAGTATCAACAAAAACCTCATTGAGCACATCATCCTCACCATTTTCCAAGGCAAAGAGCTCTGCATCCTTGTCATCATCATTGGGAATTCTCTCCATTTTGGAATGAGCAGCAATGAATATCATCTTCTGCAGCCTATCATCCCTCGACTGCCCGCCGCCTGCCCATCTCACAAGGGGCCGGTTGAGCTTCAAGGCACACGAGGTGGCGTGCAGGAAGATGAGCCTGACCGCGACCTTCCCCAGCGACTTGAACTCGCTGAGGTACGTCTCCCACACGAGCCTGCTGCTCTGCGGGTTGGCGATCCTCATCTTCCCTGAACTCGGATCCCTCTGCTTCAGCTGCACCGCCTGGGCGTACACAGGGTCCAGGCCTTGACTCCTCCACTTCATGAGCTCCATCAGAGCAACGTGGGCCTCCTCCCTCGACACCATCCGCGTGATCAGCCTGTCCACGTCCTTCTCCTGCTCGCTCGTCAAGCATTTGAACGGCGGCAAGTATTTTCCGGTGACGTCTCTGATCAGGTAGAGGGGATCAAGGACGAATGCTGCAGCCCAGGATGGGTGGTAGTTTTTCTTGAATCTTTTTTCTACGATCCTCTCCAGGGGCGGCTGAGCAATGTGGAATTTGGAGCACCACTCCTTCACCTTCACCCGGAGCTCCTCCCAGAGAGGGAGGCATTGCCCCATTCTCGGCTTCTCTGCTTCGATCTCTTGCGCCATTGATTTGATCAGCTTCACTAGAGAATGGACTGCCTCTACTTCATTCCAAAAGTGTGGATTCCGTCTCATTTCTTCTATTTCTCTCCTTGCCGGCTCCTCCTTGTACGATTCATCCGAGAAGAGGAGCTGGAGAGCGCCCGCGGAGGCGATTATGTCTTCTATCAAATCCGAGGCCTCCTGGCCTCGGAGGGGCACTGTGAAGAGAGCGGCGTGCCCGTATTCCTGGAGCTGGTATTTGTGGAAGGCGTGGCGGATTCGGGAGTTGCTGTTGATGAAGGAGGCGAGTTTGAGGCAATTACCGGCGGCATTCTTGAACAGGGGAAGCTCGTTGCCGAAATCCTTGATCAAGGCGTTGAAGGCGCGATGCTGGCAGGTGATGTTAACCATCCAACGGTGGCGATCTTCCAGATTCTTGAGCGCCTTGGTCTTGAACCTGTCGGAGACTATCCCCACGCACTGCTGCACGGCGCTGCCGCAAATTTCGACGATGGTGTCCCACAGAATCTCCTCGGCGTGGCCGGAGACGGAGGCGGTGAAGACGGCCTTGCGGAAGACGTTGGTGCCGTTGGGGAGATTGACGGCCAAATGGACGGGATTGTCGTCGGATTTCCAGCCGTCGGCGGCAATCTGGAAGAACATGGCGTCGCGGATTTTGGCCTCGGAGTGGGCCTTGGCCTGGGCGTACTTGGCGTCCAATCTGGCCCCGATCAAGTCCCTCCTAGAGACGGCGGGAAGGCCCACATGGTTGAGGAAGGCCTTGAATTTGGGGTGATCGATGCTGGAGAGGGCGACGGAGCCGCAGTTGTCGTACACCCAGTCGGCGAGGAGATCCAAGGCGGAGTCGGCTTGGGCTTTACTGAGGCTCGGGCCGGGCCGTGGCTTCGGGCTCTTGAGGCGCTTCACGCTGTCTTCCAGCATTGCCAGAGCCCCCAAATCCTCCCGCCCGCCTGACAGCACCAGCTGCTGCTGCTGCCCTGCGGTCGGATAGGATAAGTCTACCGTGAATTTTGACGGGTCAACGATGGTCAACGGAGGGACGTGGTCAATGGAGGTTTGCTTGGAGGAGAAATTGAGGCAGGTGCCGCGCTTGAGGTGCTCGGAGGCGGTGCGGGAGGGGTTGGAGGCGGAGAAGACGGAGTCGCAGAGGGAGCAGCGGAGCTTGACGGACTTGGGGACGCCGGTGTCGGAGTTGTGGACGAGGATCGGCTCGAGGTGGGCCCAGTACCAGGCGCCTTTCCCCTTAATCGCCTTCCTCCGTACCGTCACCAGCCCTTCGAACCTCTTGTGGGCGAGCTTCGCCGCCAGCTCGTCCGAGGATGCGGATTCTACCGCCGTCGTCACGGCGGCGGCAGAGTTGTTGTTGTTGCTCGCCGCCATTGCTGGTGTGGGATTAATTGTCAATGCAGCTGCTCCAGACTTGTGCTTTCATTTGCATTTTCTAATTTTGAGTGAGGTCCATGGCGGAGGGCGGCGGCGGGGAAGGTGGCGCCGCCGCGTTTGAGGAATGATTGTGAGGAAATTCAGCGGTAAGTTTTGGAGGTTTCGAATATATAGGTAGCCGCAGGGAGAGAGATCAATGCAGTAAGTGTAGAGAGAGAAAGGAATATGGCTTGTGTAAATGTGGTTGAATAAGCAGAGTAACATATTACTATTACAAACACGCGCCCTGCTACTATTCATGGACGATTTTGGTTTAATTCATTTAATTTTTCATTTTGTTATTGAGCTAACAACCCAAAACACTGATTTAATGTTCCTATCATATTTTTCTTATGACTCTTGAATTAGAATCAGACATTGTGGAAAATATGAAATACTAGTACTCCAAATGTCAGACTTTCTCTATCTATCTTTTGTCTTTTTAAGTCAGGCCAAGTTTCCAAAATCATTAAATTTCAAGAATTCCATAATTTTATGAGTTACTCAGCTGATCGTGGGACATTTTAATGAAATTAAGTGTAGTTTGCTACTCTTCAGTCCATGAATAAAATTCATGTTTTGTCATTTGTGTACGTTATTGAATAAGAGTCTTATTTCACTTTTATCATAAATGGTAAATAAGTCTCATATTCCACTAACTTATTTCATTCACATTTTATTATAAAACAAATATGTATAAGTGTGACCCATATTCCACTAACTTATTCAATCCACTTTTCTTTACATTTGTTAAACTCGTGACATAATTAAATAATATGACTTTTATTCGGAGACGAATGAAGTATAAAATTTTATTCCATATACTTAATATACATATTTAGGCCATATACTATTTGCGATGTACATTTTATGGGCGTTATACTTTAAAATGCACTTTTACGGTTGCTATACTATCCATTTGCTCGTGACAAATGTTTTTCCACTTTTTTGAACAAAAATACCTCCAAATTATTTAGGGACAATTTTGTACATTTACTATCCAAAGACCTAATTTTTCTTACCACACTTACTTTAGGGCATCCACTATAAGGCGGACACTTCCAACAGCCCCGCCCCCTTTTTTGTCCGCAGCCTCAGTTTATTTATCCGCGCCCACAAAAAAAACTGTCCGCAGCGATAAGGTGGACACTTCCAATAGCCCCAAAATTTTTAGCCACTTTTCATTTTATTTTTTTCGTTTATTTTAAATCAATTATAATTAAAATTATCGGAATGTAAATAATTAGAAAACGAGGTAATTCAGATCGAATATACGTTGTATTGGAAACGGCAAAATTATACAATGAACATTTTAAAATAATACAAATAAAACGTCGGTGTATCCGGTACGCCCGGACTGAGCAGACCCATCATCGTCTCCAGTGCGTCTCGATCTGCATCGGTGAAAGGAGATTGGCTGGAATGGAAAGGGGTCTCCGGCCGCGGATGGTTAAGCGCGTCCAGGTTGGGTCTGTAAACTCCAAACGCCGAGCGGCTCAAATTCCTCTGAAAAGGTTGGGGCGTGGGACTCGACCTCCACTGCTGAGATGGAGGAGGAGTTGGACTCGATCCTCACGGAGGGGGAGTTTGACTCCAACCCCACGACTGGGAAGGATAGCCGCCATATCCTGATTCGTCAGTGCCGGGTGATTCGTCGTCTCCACCGTGCATTTTTTAGAGTGAAAGTGTAGAGAGTTTTTTTTTAATTATCTTATATAGGGAGGAAATTACAAATAAACTCCTATAGAAAGGAGGAAATTACAACTAATGTCAATAGAGCTCGAACTCGGCACCTCATACAATAATGTCTAAGCTCCTTGCCACTAGGGCAAAGGCTCTGGACGAGTGAAAGTGTAGAGAGTGAATTAATGGAGAGTGTTTGAAAAGGGTGTAAAATGGGTGGTAGAGGAGTGGTATTTATAATACAATTTTTGAAAATAATTAAAAAAATAAAAAAAATTTCCGAGGGCGGCCGGCCCGCCGATGACCGGCGCGTCCTCGCACCCTTATCGCCGGAGGGCCTTCCGCCCCCAAAATGGCGTCCGCCTCGGGGCGGACGCTCCATGCATTATAGATCGGCAGATTGGGGGCGGCCGCCGACCGTATAGTGGATGCCCTTAGAAAAAGAATATAAATCAAAATCTAAACCTCAAAGCTATTTTCCAAACTCATTATCGAAGTCGCTAAATCCAACGGATTTCTTCTCAACCTCAAATGTCGAAGACCTCAAAATTCCACCAGATAAAGAAAGCTTTAATATTTCAATATATATCGGTGAATACTTCAGTAAAACCAATACAATTTCGTGTAGTTCTCCTCTTTTGTTAGGGTTTTAATGGTTGAATTGTAGAATCGTACGTATATATTTTAGGGTTATGAGTTTGCCTGTAGTTTAGGGTTCTTTTATTGAGAGGAATATGTTGATTGCATTATTGATATTATTTCGTTTGTTTTATACTCTATCAGTCCCCAACAAATAAACTAGTTTTATCATTTTGAGTCTTCCCAAAATTAGACAAAGTCTAAATATGGATAGTGTTTCAACAAATTAATAATAATCCTACACATCATTTATAACGTGGCTTCACAATCCACTAACACTCGTACCACTAGTTTTTTCCTCTCTATCTCTACTTTTTCTCATCTTTCTCTTACTTTATCAATTGCACGTTAAAATCCGTGTCATTTACAAGTTTGTCAATTTTTTTGGGACAGGTGGAGTATGAATGAAGTGACAATATGCCAACTTCTCTCCCTACCTAAGTTATTGTGGTGAACTTATTACTCTTTCTGTCATTTACTATTTCAAGGTATTCGTGATTTAAAGTGTTAGAATGAGATCACATAATATCGGGAGAATATTATATGATTGATATGAGAATATATTTTGCCTAAATTAGAGAGAGCAATTATTGTAAATTTAGGTTTACCATATATGTAGAATACATAGCCTATAAGAATGTAGTCTCTGTAACATATTATTCATTCAATACGAAAGGAAAACTTCTCCCACCAATCTTAACATGGCCTCAGAGCAGGAACGACCTTGGCTAAGAAAAGTTTCATCATAGCCAAAAAGAATACCAAATCTCGACCCTTTGTCCAACCCAGAAACCTACACCAAAATATGTCAGATACAGAAGACACAAAAAGATAATCCGGAGCAGATCGTGAGTCTGAGAAACAGCAAAAGCGTCACAGTAGCATTCAAACTGAATGGGAAAAATTACCCCCTTTGGTCAAGGCTCATCAAAGTAAAGATAGGAGGCCGAAGAGCCTATTCATACATCCGAAACGACCCCCCAGAACCGGGAAGTAAGGGGTTCGACGAGTGGGAAGAGAATGATCTAGTGGTGTTCTCATGGATCGTCGACAACATCGTAGCAGATTTTTCCCATCATCTAACTGCCAAGGCGTTGTGGAACAGCCTTGCAGTGACATTCGAGAACAAGGCTGACAAATACCTCATCTACGACCTGGAAGAGAAGGCAATAAACATCAAACAAGGAAACCTCGATCTGGAAATTTATTACCGGAGGATCCATGGACTATGGATCAACATCGACAGAAGCCAGAAGCAACCGATTAGTTATTGTGATAAGGGAATCGATCAATTTCGAACACATTCGAATGAGAAACGATTGATCAAATTTCTGACCAGGTTGAATCAGGAATACGATTCGATTCGAAGTGACATCTTGAAGGAGGAACCAACCCCATCAGTGGAGGCAGCCTATGGATGGGTGAAGACGGAGGCGGCTCGACGTCGAATCATGCCACCGGCATCGCCGTCACCCAACGAAGAAGCCAATGGCAGCAATGCCGATTCATCATTTGGGGGTGAAATCGGACACGGATTCGCAGCAATCGGACAGAACTCAGTTACCCAGAATCAGCAACCACCGAACCGCGGTGCACCACCGCGCTCCTCCGCCACCAACCGATTGGGAAACCAGCGCCCCGACACCTCAAAATTATGGTGTTCCCACTGTGGAAGACAGAAGCATACGTGGGAAACGTGCTTCAAAAGATTAGGGTACCCGGAGTGGTGGGAAGAACGACAAAAGGCGAGGGTGGCTCAGGAGAAATTCGCTGTTGGAGTAAACGAAGATGGAGCTCAGCGACGCAATGATGCCGGGAACAATGGGGACCCAACTGGACCAGGGGTGGGGGCGCGTCAGGAAAACCACCCGACCGGCGGCAACGTGAGGGGTGCCGGCAATTTCACCGGGAGAATGGAATCGACGGAGAAGTCGGCGCAAGGAGGTAACGGGTTTGGCTTTGTGCCAAACCCTAATATTATGAATTGCTATTCTCGTTTTTCCCCCACCAGAATAGGAATTATGAAAAAGGACCCCATCACATTAAATTTCGACCCCATGATTCCCAGAAACCTCAAATTGGACCCCAAACTGTTCAGAAATTCCATATTTGCCCCAACTATATGTCTGAAAATCAATTTGCACCCCTACTAGAAGTTTCCGCTGCATTTCATGTACATAATATCTCTGATAAACACTCAAAGGGCTGGATATTTGATTGTGGGACGACTGATACCATGACCCCAGATAAACGTGATTTTATTGATTTTAATGAGGACACGAAATCCTATATTAAAACTGCAAATGGGGAATTGATTAATGTTGAAGGATCGGGCACAGTTGAAATATCTCCTACACTTCGGCTTACGAATTGTTTATATATTCCTACTTTATCTCAGAGACTGATGTCTATTAGTCATGTGACGAAGGAATTAAATTGCACACTTATGATGCATCTTGACTTTTGTATTTTACAGGATACTCAGACGAGGAGGATTCTTGGGCGTGGCACTGAGAAACGGGGGCTCTATTATGTGGATGAGATAGCTCACCATGGCAGTGCAATGCTAGCTCACGGATCCACACAATAGGAAACTTAGCTCTGGCACCGAAGACTAGGACACCCTTCTCCTGGTTACTTTAAATTGCTTTACCCGAACCTTTCGATTCCGTCTAATTTTTCGTGTGAAGCTTGTGTTTTGGCCAAGAGCCATAGACAGTCTTTTAAACCTACAAATACTCGTGTGAAATCCATGTTTTCTTTAGTACACTCTGATGTTTGGGGTCCTTCACCTACTGTTGGTCGGAATGGTTTTAGATATTTTGTGATTTTTGTTGATGATTGCACTAGAATGACATGGATCTGTATTTTGAAACACAAGTCGGATGTTTTTGATCGATTTGCCTCGTTCTTTAAACTTGTCCAAACACAATTTCATACCACTATCAAAACCTTTAGGTCAGATAATGGGAGGGAATTTGTGAACAGTACTATGACCCAATTTTGTCAAAACAAAGGCGTGATCCATCAAACCTCTTGTGCATATACACCCGAACAAAATGGGGTAGCTGAACGGAAGAATCGAACAATTCTAGAGATGACCCAAGCCCTAATGATTGAATCCAAAGTCCCTGCATTTTTTTGGCCAGAAGCAGTTGCTACATCTATTTACCTGATCAATCGCCTCCCAACTAAAACACTAAACATGAAAACCCCTCTTGATACCCTCTCCAAACAAGCCAAAATACTTGAATACCTAAACCTTCAGCCAAAGGTCTTCGGTTGTACTGTCTACACTCATATCCCAAAACACGAACGAACCAAACTATCACCTTGTGCAACCAAATGTGTCTTTGTGGGGTATGGGGTGAACAAAAAAGGTTACAGATGCTATGACCCTTCCACTCGAAAAATCACCACCACCATGAACTGCAATTTCCTAGAAACCAAATTATTTTATCATACCCACCTTAGTAGTCAGGGGGAGAGTGGTCCGAGTAATTCTGAGGACTATCTAAGTTGGGTTGTGCCATTGCCAAGCTCCTCAAGTGGGGATTCAACAGATCCAGTGGAGGTCACTGCCGCCGAGCAAGTCTCACCACAGGAACCGTCTCATCCACCCCCAAACGATCCTCTTCCGATGATATCCGAGGTAATTCCTGATCCGAATGTTGTTGAGAACCCAGTTATTACTGACCCGTTGATACATAACCCCAAGGGAAGGATACCACCGTGGATGGAGACACCGGGAGATACTACAAGAGGGATCCCAGCCAAAAGATATTCCCCTGAAAAGATAGGGAAGAAAAGTCGTTATGGGGTGGCGAACTTCGTACAAGGAAATCTGACTAAAATGGCTCGAGCATTTGAGGCTGCACTGTACGAAGATGAAGAAATTCCTCAAACAGCTGGTGAGGCAATGAAGCATAAGAAGTGAAGGGAATCAATGCTTATTGAAATGAAAGCCCTGATGAAGAATAGTACGTGGGTTAAAAGCAAGTTACCTGAAGGAGCTAGAACTGTCAGGGTGCAGATGGGTATTCATGATAAAAAGAAGACCAGATGGGACAATAGTAAGATACGAGGCACGACTTGTGGCGAAAGGATACACCCAGACGTATGGTGTGGACTATGCTGAAACATTCTCCCCAGTGGCTAAGATTAATACTGTGCGGGTGTTGTTCTTAATTGCTGCTGATAAGGATTGGCCGCTCCACCAGTTCGATGTGACAAATGCATTCCTGCACGGAGAGTTACCTAAGCCGGTGTTCATGGAACCACCACCTGGGTTCACTGAAGATTTTTTTGATGGGGAAGTGTGCCAGCTCAAGAAGACACTGTACGGATTGAAGCAGTCACCGCGAGCATGGTTTGGGAGATTCACAGAAGTGATGAAGAAGTACAAGTACGAACAGAGTAATTCAGATCATACTTTGTTTATCAAGAAAAGAGGGGGGAAGATCACATGTCTGATTATATATGTAGACGACATGATCATTACTGGAAATGATGAGGAGGAGATAGCCGAACTAAGGAAGAACTTATTCCATGAGTTTGAAATGAAGGATCTTGGTCTCCTTAAGTACTTCTTGGGGATAGAGGTGCTAAGGTCAAAAAAAGGGATCATCATAAATCAGAGGAAGTATATACTTGACTTGTTGGCCGAGATAGGAATGATTGATTGCAAACCAACAGATACTCCTATGATACAAAATCATGGATTGCAGATGAAGGAAGGCGCGAAATTGACTGATAGGGGGAGATATCAGAGGCTAGTCGGTAAGCTCATCTACCTCTCCCATACACGACCAGACATTGCATATGCGGTTGGAGTAGTGAGTCAGTTTATGCACTCACCACAAGAGGAGCATTGGGAAGCTCTGCTAAGAATTGTCAAATACCTGAAGGGAACAGCCGAGCATGGACTTATGTTTGAGAAGCATGGTCACATGGAGATACACGGTTTCACTGATGCAGATTGGGCAGGGAATCCGAATGATCGAAGGTCTACCGCCGGATACTTTACCTTTGTAGGAGGTAACCTTGTGACATGGAAAAGTAAGAAGCAAAAGGTAGTGACACTGTCTAGTGCAGAGCCAGAGTTCCGCGGAATCAAGAGTGGACTGACAGAGGTGCTATGGCTGCGGAGACTTATGACCGAGTTGGACCTCCGGTCCGCTCTTCCTTGTAGATTATTTTGTGACAACAAGGCGGCTATCAGCATCTCTGAAAACCCGGTACAACATGACAGAACAAAGCACGTGGAAGTAGATAGACACTTCATAAAGGAGAATCTCGAAGCAAAGGTGGTGGAAATGCCTTATGTCAAGTCCGAAGATCAACTGGCGGATACCTTGACAAAGGCAGTAAATTCGAAGTCATTTCGAGAAGTACTGGACAAGCTAAGCATTGGGAATCCCATCCCTTAGCTTGAGGGGGAGTGTTAGAATGAGATCGCATAATATCGGGAGAATATTATGTTATTGATATGAGAATATATTTTGCCTAAATTAGAGAGAGCAATTATTGTAAATTTAGGTTTACCATATATGTAGAATACCTAGCCTATAAGAATGTAGTCTCTGTAACATATTATTCATTCAATACGAAAGGAAAACTTCTCCCACCAATCTTAACATAAAGCCTCATTTAATTTTTCATTGTAGTAAGTGGATCTAACCATTCAACTGAATCATCATTACATTCAGTTTTATTATAAAACAATACTACCTCCATCCTTGAAAAATAGAAACTTTTGAAAAGACATAGGTTTTAATGTACAATTGGTAAATTAAGAGAGAATCATTGGTAAAATAAGAGTAAAGAAGAGAAAAATGAGTAAAATTAAAATGAGAGAGATTAGAAAAAAAAAGTTGTACTATTATCATTTTTTTCTCTTTATGTGTTTTTTCTTTTTTCATTTTTTCTATCCTCCAAGCCAAGAGTCCTCCACAATTCCGCGTCAATATGAATTTTAATATGGCTTCACTGGGTGCGATAGAGGCAAACACTACATACTGGAACAATTGGAGTCACAGACTCACAATGTCTCCTTATTCGGTCTCACGAGCATGAATGAGCGTTCAGAGGATGCTAACGCCCTAAATTTTACTTTTAGTACTCCTAACTTTTAGGATTTTTTATGTATATTTAATTACATATTTTTTTTAATTTAAAAAATTTTTAAAATGATTTTTTTTATTAATTACTCACTCCATCCGCTAATAGAAATAAGTCATATTTCTTTCAGACACAAGTTTTAAGAAATGTAAAGAAGAGTGAGTGAAATAAAATTAGTGGAATATGGGTCACACTTCTATATACTTCCCTCCGTCCCAAAAAAATATGTGCATTATTAAATTGATATAACTTTCCAAAAATGGGATGCACATATTTTTATGGGACGGAGGGAGTATTAATTTTAAATGATATGTGAAATGAGCCTTTTTACCATTTATAGTAATTATAAACCGGGACTCATATTTGCGGACGAATAAAAATTAAAAAATGAGACTCCTATTCGCTAACGGAGGAAGTATATTTTTAAATTAGTGAAATAAAATAGTGGGACCATGAGGGATGGGATGGTAGATTGTAGGTGTTAGTATTTGTTAAGTAAGAGCATCCACAGTAGGACGAACATCCCAATAACCTAGCACTAGGACATCCCAAAAACACCTCCTGTCATGTCACTAGGACATCCCAGTGCACAATAATAGCCTAGTACTAATATATCCCAATAGCCTAACACAATAATAACCAATAAAATAAACTCACAAATACGGAACTAAAAAATTCGACACGAATACGGACGGAGAAAGTGCAATAATAATTTTATTAAAAAAAAATTAACATAGTACAATTAAAAAAAACGATTCAAACAAAGTACATGTTAGTATGCCTTGAATCTGTATAGTTTGCTGCTAGCCGAACGAGGACGCTATGATATGTTTTTGTTTTAGGCCTTCATTTTCGACGATCATGTTGTGCATGATAATACATGCGTTAGCCGGTCGCTCGTCCGTGGTGCAAATGAAATGAAGTGCAATGAGCGGTAATATAGAGTTTTGGAAAAAAAATGCTCTCGATCGTCTGCTCGTCCGTCGCCTGACTACAATAGCAGACGACCGGACGGACGGCGTCTCCCCACCATGGATGACCTCTTGTCCGTCGCGCTCGTCTGTCACCTGCTCGCCGGGTCCAATAGTGGACGTCCGCGATGGATGAGCCGCTAGCCGGTCGCTCGTCCGCCAGGACGTCCGCTATTGTGGATGCTCGAAGAGATGAAGTAAAAAGTGATGAAGATCCCAAAAATAATTAAGGGAATGGATAATTTAAGGAATGACCGAAAATCCCTAAAAGTCAAGACATGTAGATATGATTGTAAATAGATAATGACAAAGAAACAATAGAGATGTTGTGTCACGACCGCACTTGCTAAGGATAGTATAGTCGGGGAACCGTGACTAGGGGTGGGGTTATAAGAAGCGGGAAAAGAATTTAGGAAAAATAAAATCAAACATTGGTTGCGAGACATGACTAATCAAGTGCTGATACATAGAAGAAAAGATACTCGATCATGAAAACTCGAGTAATTGTTTGTAAAAATTTCAAAATATCAGAGTTTTGAACAAAATAGACTTGAGTCTTTTAAGATGTACAACGAAAACAAATGAACGCGGTTCCATGTATGTAGACATGAACCTCCGAGAGTCAAAATCTGAATGAATTAAATGTCTTGTCTCAATAGCACTTACTCCACCACTTCGCTGCTCAACCTGCACATTTAGAAATATAGGTAATCAAGCTAATAATCTAGTTTCTAATAATATCGGCTTAGCGGGTCGTTACATGTTGAATATTTATGATATCAGATTAATTTTTTTAAGTGCGAAAATTAGTGAATTTTGATTGAATATCACTTAGATTTAATGTTTCATTTTTTGTTGGCATTTCGAAATTAGTGAGAAAATTTGAATAAACATTTGTTTTGGAAAAATATTTGGAAATTGTAATATGGAAATATATTGGGTGGTGTTTTTTATGCATTTGTGAATGGCAGATTATTTTGCTTAATGATTTTAAAGAATATATTAGGCTAGAGAAAAATATTTTTACACTATATTTTGTAAAAACAAACACAGTACCATGTATTTTCTTTTATCAAAATTCCTCACAATTTCACTAAAAATGTCATGTCATCGCCGGAATAAGCTACTTCATTTCTGAAATTTAATCGATTGCAAAATGTGAATAAATTAATATATTAGTTTTGTAATTTACATGGAAATAGAAAGTATTAATAAGTATAATACATCCGTCCACAAAAAACATTTATATTTTTTCATTCTCCGTCCACCAAAATTAGTACTTCCTCAGTCTACTTTTTGGATTCTCATTTGAGTTCAGCATGTGTTTTAAGAATTGTAAAAGAAGGTGGATGAGAAAAGATAGTGAAATAAAGAGACCTATTTTTATATAAAGTGAACTACCTCAAAAGTCCCTAATGTTTCCATTTGTGTCACTGCAGGCCCCTAACAAAAAAAATATCGTCAGACAACTCTAACCTTAAACATAATCACATATCATGTTTTTTCTGACTATATTGCCCTTAAGCCCTAAAAGGGCATTCCGGTCATTTCAGTGATGGTTGGCGATTGGACATATTGTGCAGCATTTATTGTATTTAAGAATAAAGTTGGATCCACGATTGCAAAATTGTGTAGCATTTATTGTATTTAAGAATAATTGATAGTATATCTGTATATGACATTGCAAAATTCACAAAATATCAGAGTTTACAATTGGGGAAAGTAATTAATACTATATCTTATTGTATGAACAATTGAAGCATGAGTGTAAATTCATAAAATAATGGTGAGAATTTGTATTTATACAAATAATAAAATACCCCATAAAACACTTTTGAGCAAAGTTTTGACCAAATTTATTGACTTAAAATTGTATCGAATCTATCTTGTTTTTAGTTGTTTCATCAGATTCATCTCAACGTTTAAAATTATCAAATTTATCTCTAATTTTCAATAATTTTGTTCTAACCTTTTTAAGCTTACTGATTTTATTTCACTTTTTAATATACACAAATTTTTAATTTTAGAAGTAAATATATGAAAAATAATTGAGTAGATTTGATAGATTAGTAGGTCGAAAATTTTGAGAATGTTGGGGATAAATTAATAAATTTAAAATTTTAGGATGGAATTGTTATGGAATGATTTTAATTATGCTGATTTAGGACTAAATGATCTAGTGTAAATTGGTTTAAAAATTAATAAAATAGACAAACTATACATACATAGGTTGTACATGGACATGCATGTAAATTAATTCGAAGTATTATTTGTTGTAGTAGTACTACAATTTATAGGCATGACTTGATACAAGTATTACTTTAGTTAATTCAGAGGGTTTGTTTAGAATAAAATAAATTAAATCATCAAGGTCTCAAATATGACATGACATTACAAATGGTAGGTCTGCAAGGCAGTGGGGGTCTGCAGTGTAGGTGTACAGGTTTTTGGTAAGTTGACTAAAATGCCCCTGAAGGCATTTGAGCATTTTGGTCCGAAAAATGGCTACATATATATGATATGTGATTATGTTTAAGGTTAGGGTTGTCTGACGATATTCTTTTTGTTAGGGGCCTGCAGTGACACAAATGGAAACGTTAGAGACTTTTGATGTAGTTCACTCTTTTATATAAAAGTGAACCAAAACTCCTAATGCCGAACGAACAAAAATTGTAAACCGAGACTTCTAATGATAGACGAAGGGAGTATCTATTTATTTATAATAGTACAGTGATTTGTTTCTATTCAACAAGGTGGGTCTCATTTTTCCCACTAACAACTTTTCAACTTTTTCTTTCTTATGTTACTAATTTTGTATTAAAACTTATACAGTCCCTGACTAAGATAGTTTTTCGTGGATGTAGGTTATATTACTATTTGTTTCTAATAATAATAGCCTAATACATTAAATACGAATTTGATATAGTAACTTAAACTGCATTTTTCTTATAAACTCAAAACTATGATCTGAACTGTTAGATTTCAAGATTTGATATCAATAGAAGACAAATAACGTCAATAGGAAATGTCAACACAATGTCAACATTAAATGTTAGTAAAATCTAATTGTCCAAATCATATTTTTGAGTTTGTACAATATATAGAATTTTCATTTAATTACATCCCTAAGGCTAGGGGTGCGTTATATTGTTAACTTTTTAAGTTGCTAACTCTGCTAACTCATCAACGCAGTGTATTAAAAATGTCAATAGAATGACATTAAAATATCAACACATAATGTCAACACAGTATATTGAAAAGTAAACAAATTTTTATGTTGACATTTTTAAGACACTACGTTAATGAGTTAGCAGAGTTAGCAACCTAAGAAAGTTAGCAATTGATCACACCTCATATAACTATAGATGATGATGATAATAATAATAATAATAATAATAATAATAATAATAATAATAATAATAATAATAATAATAATAATAAAATGATGCAAGCAATTTATCTAAGTACTATAAACTTATCTTAAATAATTTTTGTTGCAAAATCAAAATGAATCACTGGCTTGATAATTTATAGACAGATTGTAAAGGCAAAATCAATAATTTGATAAAAAATAAAAAATTGAATTACCCTTGTATGATGACATCTTCGGAAGGAGTACACAAAAATTATGTGTTTGTGTATTTGTCCGTTTAAAGTCATACACAAATATGGCATATGATAAATCTGATTTGGGAAAAAGGGCATCCTACGAATTTAATGAATTGCATCTGTATTGCTATGCACAGCAGTGTTGACCGAACTATAAAACATAAATCTGCATAAATATAACCAAATCTTTTTTCAGTCACATATTTTATGCAGCTTGAAATAGTTGGAGAGGAGTATATATTTATTGTAATAGAGTTACTTGGAGAGCTATTTTGTGCCCTACATGCATTTTCAAAATAGTTTCGCACTTAAAAATAGTCAAATATTTCTAACACTCTCTATAAAAAGCACTTCCAAATTTATATTTTCTCAGTCATATTCCAATTACTATTTAGTTTGCCATAATCATTTTTGCGGCCTATTTTTCTCTAAAAATATTACTACTAGTATATACTTATATCTTTGAATCTTGATAAATATCACTGAAATCATTTTTATATTATCCAAAATATCCTTTGGCGAATATTTTAATCCATTTCTTTTACATTTCATACTTTCTACTCTCTAATTTTTTCTTCTCTCTCCCCTTTTCAATTTTCTATCGATTGTTCTTCTTTCTCTCTCATAGCTTCTCCCTCCCTAACTCAATTACGCTGCAATTGTTCTTACAGGAGAAATTACATCAAATGGAGTAATATATAAAGCTTTTCCATCAAAATATAATCTTTTATTCAGGAAAAATTATTTATAATCCGGCTGACAAAAAATATTATATGGACAATACGTTCAGCTGCTTAAATGTGTCATTTAATACACCTAGTTTACCATGTGTCTAATTTTACACGTATACGGCACGTCAATAAATTCAAAGGCATAGAACGTCAGAATTTTTCTTCATAACAATTGAGAAAAACGTTAAAGTTACGTTATAATTCTTCGTCTTTTAAATAGCAGGATTGGCAAGAAATTAACTAAACATAGTGTGTTTTTTCGACAATTTGACATAAGAAAAACGATAAGCATTGAAAGACATTAGCGAAATTATAGTATAGTACTTAAACCGGAATATTTATATGCATATAAAATAGGAGTTTTTAAAGAAAAAACATGAATATCATTAGAACTATTATAAAAATCATGTCATAACTTTTGTTTTATTTTTTAATGTACAAAGTTAAAGTTTTTTATTTCTTTTTTTAATCTTTTCCTATCTCAATTAAGATTAAATGCACGTATGAACAAGGGCGGACACAAAAATGTTTATCAGTAGGGGCTTTACTAAATGTACTCTCATTATCTACGAAAAATAGTATAGTGGATGAAACAAGTTTTAGTGCTTGTTGGTACTCTAAAAAGATAGAGAGAAACAATGGTAAAGTACAATAAGAGGGGAGAAAATTTGGTGAAAATCTTTTTATAAATAAAATCGATATTAATTTTGGTGAACATATTACAAAAAAAATTAGATTATTTATTTAAACATTTTTTTATAATACAAAATGGTAAATAATAAAAATACAACAAGTTTTTGCATAAATAAGTTGAAAAGGAAAAAAATCTGAAAATTTAACTTATGGATTTGAGTTACTAAGAAAATAATTAAAATTTGAGTTTGCATCGATTATATGAAAAGAAAAATAAAATAATACTTTATAAATTATGATTATGGAAAAAGTTATAGAGGAGACAGAAATTTAAAATTCATTAATTGGAAACTAAGTTATCAAATTGAAATTTAGTTTACAGAGTCGAAAGAATATTTAACAAAACACATTTTTAAAGAAATTCATATATCTATCATAACGAATAGGCTTTTAAGAGTAGTGGGGTGCGTTATATTGCTAATTTTTTAAGTTGCTAACTCATCAACACAGTGTATTAAAAATGTCAACATGGTGACATTAAAATGTCAACACAATACATTGAAATGTCAACAAAATTATGTGTTGACATATTGATTTCATCGTGTTGACATTTTAATGCGCTGCGTTGATGAATTAACAGAGTTGACAACTTAAGAAAGTTAGCGATTGATCACACTCCTGAGAGCAGTTGTGCTTTTAATTTAATTTAGTGGCCAGTAAATGAACCAACATTTTTTAAACATCTTGACACATTTTACTGGGAAGTTTCTAATAACTCATCTCGTTAGCTATTATTCATTTTATCCTCTGTAATTTTTTGAGTTCTTATTCGTTTCAGCCCCTCTTGCTACTCAACTTTTGATGATTTAGTAATTGAGTGAGGGCTGGAGATAAATTTCAAAAATTTTAATCATTTTCAAAATAGAAAAAATTCAAAAAATGTTTTGGCTAGGGGCTTAAGCCCTCCCCCATCCGAACGTGTGTCCACCAATGCATATGAAATATATATACGGGGTATGATCAATTTGCTAACTCACCCCTTAATTGCTAACTCACCCCCTAGTTGCTAACTACAACTAATCTAATGGTATATAATTTGCCATGTGTAATTTCATTTTTCATATTTTAATATTAAAAGATAAGATTAACTACCACATTTAGGGTTTTGAATTGCAATGTCAATATAATGTACTAAGATATCAACACAATGCATTGAATATGTCAACACAAGTTAATATTGACATTGTACACATATTATGTGATCTATATTGATATTAAGTTGTTTGTCAAAAAATATGAAAATTACGAATTTTTTTAAAATTTTGATATCGGAACATAAGCACGCAAAATCTCGTTGGAATCCTTATAAAATTATCTTTAATTTAATATATGTTGTGTGAAAAAATAATTTAAATTGAGATAGTTATAATCATTTAAAATTTAGAGATATTTTATAAAAGTTAGTTATAACTAACTTTTTGTTAATTGACATTTTTTTGCACTATATTGATACTCGTGATTGTATGATCTTGTGTCTTGATTTAATGATCAAAAGCCTATCATTTAATTGTAGTTGGCAATTTAAGGGTGAGTTAGCAATATAACACATCTCATATATATATATAATGGGTATTTTTTTAACTACCTTTGTAATCATGAAAAACGTCAAATAAAATATTTAATCGCGTCTTAACCCATTCATCATAATTTGAATGATATATATTTCTAAAATATTAGTATTTCTGGTTTGGTAATTTAGTCCGTCTATAATTATGAGTTTCAATTTACTTTTACTATAAATGGTTAATAAATTCCATATTCTACTAACTTATTTCAGTTAAATTTTATTATAAAAATAATGAGGAATATAATAATGGGTTTTACATTTCACTATTATTTTTCCATCTACCTCCACTGTAATGAAGTCCTGATTGATTGGCGGGAGTATTTCTTAAAACTTCTTTCAAACTCAATCTGGACTTCTAATGCCGGACGAAGGGACTAGTATATATTCCATATGTCCCATAGTAGATGTCACACTTGGGGATTGACACGGGATTTTAGGAGGTGTTGTTTTGTATGTTAAGTGGAGAGAAAAAATAATATATTTATATTAATGTGAGAGAGAACTTTTTTCAAAAAAGGAAATGTGACATCTTTTGTGGGACAAACTTAAAAGGAAAGTGTGACATCTATCATGAGACGGAGGGATACTCCCTCCGTCTCATAATAGATGTCACACTTTCCTTTTTATTTTGTCCCACAAAAGATGTTACATTTCCATTATTAGAAAAAGTTTTCTCTCCCATAAATATAAAAATTATATTTCCTCTCTCCATTTAATACACAAAACAAAAATTCTAAAATATCGTGCCGTCCCACAAATGTGACATCTTTTATGGGACGAAGGAAGTACTATCTTAATTTTTTAAAAATTGAATCACTTCTTTTTTTGGACTCCTTAGGCTTTGGAACTTGACTGATAATTTTTAACTCAAACTAAACTTCTTTTTTGGACTCCTTAGGCTTTGGAACTTGACTAATACTACTTTTTAACTCAAACTAAGCTTTAATAAAAGGATATTATGCTCAGTTTGATTTGTTATACTTGCTAGAATCTATATAGAATACAATTAATCTATATAGAATACAATTAAGAACTTCTCTATTGATCACAAAAATAATTGAAGGCTGGAGTTTTAAATTTAACATAATATTCCTATAAAAATGTGAATCTTGTGGAATACGGTTGCAGTTAAGACCGAAAGCTTTCCAGCGGATAGTGGAGTTGGAACTCATTCCACTTAATCATGGCTCGACCGGATTTGCGGATTAAGACAGAAAATCTCCCGGTGGGTGGTTGAGTTTGAACCCGTACCGTGACCTCATTGGTTAAGAGTACGGTTGTATAGAATTCGTACCTCTAGTATTTGGATAGTATCCATTGAAGGACGGATGCAAGAATCTAGGTTAAGGGTATGGTATGATTTAGATGTCAATAATTTTCCACAAGATGCTCTGGAAAAGGGAAACCTATAAAGTGTATATGAAATTATTAGAAAGTCATTTAAATAATTCATTCACTTTTCTTAAAGTAAATAGGCTAGTGAGTATGCTATAATACATATAGCTGTCCAAATCTACTAGTCTCTTTCACATTTTTCATGATTTTCAATTTCAGTATGTTATCATAAAAATAGTACTACTCTCTTGCGTATATGACATCATACTATATACTTGTCTCATATAAAAGTGATACAGTATACATAATAGAATATCACATGGTATATCATTGTTTCTGTTTCCTTGTTTATTGTGACATTTGATTTAATTAAATCTTCTAAACTAGAGATAACACGTTAAATATGCCGTCTTTTTCCTCTTTCTAACATTCCAACCTGGAAATCACTTTCCATTCATGTTGAACACTAAATAGTGGATTAGTAGATATTTAATTGTATTTGTAATACTAATACTAATACTAATACTAATAATAATAATAATAATAATAATGATAATAATAATAATAATAATAATATAGGCTATTTCTTTTTGAAATGGTAAATTAGGATCTAAGTTCTTTATATACGGTTGTATTATAGACAAATTGTTCCTACAGTGTATAATTAACGATCAAATTTAATTAATTGGATCATCAATTAAGTAATTTTACTTTATATTTGAAATATTAAGAAACAGATTCAATGCTGAAAAATAGAAATTTGATTTAGTTTTTCAAACACATAAATATGTGAACGAGCTTTGAGTAGACATTTACATTTGGATCATTAAAATGACTCGTTTACTTCATCAAAATGACGCATTTAGTTTATTTTGTGTTATGTTATTAAGGTATTACACATAGTTCAGTTTGTTTTCTTAACTATGCTAAATTTCACTAAAAATAAAATGACTCAATTATAATATAATAGTCTAAAAAATAATACTATGGCTCAATACTAATTGGACGACGGAAGTTTATTGATGTAATAATATTTTATTTGATCCCAAATTTAAATACCATGACTCGTATTTAGATACTCCACTAATTGGACGAAGGAAGAACATTGAGTACTTAAATAATATGATTCGTATTTAAAACATGTCGAATATAATAGTAGTCATCTCGAGAATCCCAAATTTGATACGACTACTTAATTTCTACTCAATACGTGTAATATTATATTGCCCTTATCCGGAGAAGCCCAGCTGCCAATTTATTTGTAACGGGCCCAATATCCATTTGCCCAGTTCTTTGAGTGTTTGTCCCGGGTGTTTGGTTTTGGGTGAGTCTTTTATTAGACTCTAACCTTCTCTTTCTCACTAAGTTCTTTACTCCCTTTCTCTATGCAATGCTAGGGTTTGTTCCCTTGAGTGTTTCTCTGTTTTCCGGCTTGAGATCTTCCACTACAAAAAAAACACAGTTTTACCGACGGAAAATTCCGTCGGTAATTTCTAAATTTCTGTCAGTAATCTGCTTACCGACGGAATTACAGACGAAATTATTCTCTTGGTAAAAAGCTTTTCGGTAATATTACCGACGACTTGTATTCCGTCGGTAATATTTTCCAACAGAATCGACGACAGAAAGAGTCAGTCGGTAAATTTGATCTAGTATCCGTCGGTAATCACCGGCAACATTTAATCGTAGTTTATATAAATTCCATCGGTAATTCTGTCGGTAATGTTGTAGAATTTTTCATATATTAATTTAATTAGTTTTACAGCCTGAATAGTTGCATCAATATCCTATTTTTCGTTATATCACAAAATCAATAACAGTGGCCAGAGAAAATAGAAAATAGAAAATAGAAAGTAGAAAATTATAATAGATAAACCAGAAGGTAATTTAGTTCAACAACCAAAATATGGAGCAAAAAGTTTTTAATAAGTTACAAATCTCTAGTTTAATTCCTCCCTTAATTCCTTATTTCCTCTCGCAATTCATCTCGCACCGAAGGATCCAAGTCGGAGGTAGTTGCTCTTGCAGACAGAGTCTAGGTGTTGACGACGAGGCAAGAAGCTAAGTTTCCTGTCCTGAAAAGTGACAAATCAAAATGCAGCAACGATGCACAAAAGCTTGCGATAGTGATGGGATAATTTTGATGGATATAAAAAATAAAGACAAAGAAAGAGAAAAACTAACACAATTCATTAGCATGATAACCAAAAGACCTATTAGTATAACAAAGATTAATACATTTGTATGAGTTGCTAACTCGAACCTTGGATAGCTGGATTTATATGGAAACCCTTCCAGATGATTACGATGGAGAATATCTAAAATCTGTTGCTTTACTCTTAATAGTTTATTCACATATAACACCACTCCACCTACAAAAATGAAAAGTGACATAAACAAAAGAATTAAATAAAGGGTGGATGGATGCTGAATTTGAAATGGTAGTATGATATCATAATTTCCCAATGAATCAAACTAAATGAGGTACAAAAATTAGATTAGTTTTGAAGAAACAATTTGGGGATAAAAAAATGTATATTTTCTTGAATGAGTATCATACAATGGTTCATACATTTATAGGTCTAGAATTATTCTCATATGAAAAACTAATTTCTGCCTAATTTACAGGGATTACATTCTGTCTAAGGAAGGAGATCAATTAGGAATCAATCCCAATATTCTTCCAACACTCCCCCTCAAGTTAAGTAACGGGGTTGCCAATACTTAACTTGCTCAATACCTCTCTGAACGACTTCGAGTTAACAGCCTTAGTCAATATATCTGCCAATTGATCTTCTGACTTGACATAAGGAAACTCGACAATCTTAGCTTCAAGATTTTCCTTTATGAAGTGTCGATCCACCTCCATATGCTTGGTTCTGTCATGTTGCACTGGGTTTTCTGAAATACTAATTGCAGCTTTATTATCACAAAACAATCTGCAAGGTTGCGGTGACTGAAGATCGAGCTATGTCATGAGTCTTTTCAACCACAATATCTCCGTGAGACCACTCTTAATCCCTCTAAACTCTGCTTCGGCACTTGAGAGTGCGACCACCTTTTGTTTCTTACACCTCCAAGTGACAAGATTTCCTCCAACAAAAGTGAAGTATTCGGCAGTCGACTTTCTATCATTTGGGTTACCAGCCCAATACGCATCAGTGAACCCATGTACTTCCAAGTGGCCATGTTTCTTGAACAGTATGCCATGTTCAACCGTCCCTTGAAAATACCGGACGATCCTAAGTACTGCCTCCTAATAATCTTCCTGTGGTGAATGCATGAACTGGCTGACTATTCCTACAACATATGCTATATCGAGCCGAGTGTGGGAAAGGTAGATGAGCTTTCCTACCAACCGCTGATATCTCCCCCTGCCAGCTAACTTCGCCCCCTTCGAGTATCTGCAATCCATGGTTCTGTACCCTATGAGTGTCAGCTGGTTTACAGTCTATCATCCCAACTTCCGCAATCAAGTCAAGTCCATACTTCTTTTGGCTGATGAAGATTCCTTGTCTCGACCTTAGGACCTCAATCCCCAGAAAGTATTTGAGAGAGCCCAGATCCTTCATTTCAAAATCTTTGAACAAATTCATCCACAGTTCACCTATTTCCTCTTCGTCATCCCCAGTGATAATCATATCATCTACATAAATGATCAGGCATGTAATCTTTCAGTCCTTCTTCTTGAGAAACAATGTATGATCTGAGTTGCTCTACTTGTAACCATACTTCTTCATTACTTCAGTGAACCGGCCAAACCATGTCCTTGGAGACTGCTTCAGTCCATACAACGTCTTTCCGAGCTTGCACACTTCACCAGGTTGAAAATCATCAGTAAACCCTGGTGGAGGAACCATGTACACAGGCTTTGGCAGTTCCCCGTAAAGAAAGGCGTTCGTCAAGTCAAACTAGTGGAGGGGCCAGTCTTTATTTGCCGCAATTGAGAATAACACTCTTACGGTATTAATCTTTGCCACTGGGGAGAATGTTTCAGCATAATCAACTCTGTATGTCTGTGTATACCCTTTCTCCATGAGGCGAGCCATATACCGCTCAATTGAACCGCCGGGTCTCCGTTTGATGGAAGCACATATCTGCCCGTATCACCATCCATTGCATTCTTCTCAATTTCTGCACCGTTAGTATCAACATTAGTATTCTCTTCGGGTTCCAGACATACCTCGGATATTGGTTGAGGAGGAACGATAGGACGCGGATGAGTTGACTCTGACGGGGCTTGCTCGGCGGGAGTGACAAGAACAGTCTCTGTTAGCTCCTCAATCAAGGGGTTTGGAGGTGACACAAACCAACTTAGACAGTCCCTATAATTATTTTCAGGTTCTCTCTCCCCCTGACTGCTAAGGTGGTGTGGGTAAAAGAACTCAGTTTCTAAGAAATTGCAGTTTATGATGATGATTTTTTTGGTGTTTGGGTTGAATCATCAATATCCTTTTTTATTTACCCTATAACCCACAAAACACATTTGGTTACACGCGGGGAAAGTTTGGATCTCTCGTGTTTGGAAATGTAAACATAAGCAGTTCACCCAAAAACTTTCGGTGACATGCCAAGGGATTCTGGGATATTGGCTTGTTTGGAAAGGATGTCAAGAGGTGTTTTCATTTTTAGGATTTTGGTAGGGAGTTTGTTTATGAGGTAAACGGCGGTGGCTATCGCTTCTGGCCAAAGAAAGGTAGGTACTTTGGAATAAATCATGAGGACACGAGTTACTTCTAGGATGTTTCGGTTTTTTTCTCTCGGCCACCCCATTTTGTTCGGGTGTATAGGCACATGAGGTTTGGTGAATTAGACATTTCCCCTTGAAAAATTCCGACATGGTATTATTAACAAATTCCCCCCCATTATCAGACCGAAGGACTTTGATTGTAGTGTAAAATTGGGTTTGGGTCATTTGAAAAAAACAAGATAAAATTTTCAACTACCTCAGATTTATGTTTCAAGAAATATATCCAATTCATTCGTGTGCAGTTATATCTAAAACCATTCCTCCCAATAATAGGTGTAGGACCCCACACATCAACATGAACCAAATCAAACATAGATTGCATACGGGCATTAGAATGTTTAAAAGATTGTCTGTGGCTCTTGGCCAAAACACATGTCTCACAAGAAAAATCTCTAGGCAACAAAAAATCGGGAAACAAAAGTTTAAAATAACCATGGGAAGGGTATCCTAGTCTTCTGTGCCACAGCCAACCTCTTCTTTTGTGGATCCGCGAGCCAGCATTGCACTCCATGGTAAGCTACCTCGTCCACGTAGTAGAGTCCTTGGGTTCTCAGTGTCACGCCCAACGATCCTCCTCGTCCGAATATCCTGTAAGATGCAAAACTTGGGTACATTAGTAGTGTACAATTCAGCTCCCGTGTTACATGACTCACAGACATCAATCGTTGAGACAAGCTAGGAACAAACAAACAGTTTGATAATCGGAGATTCAGAGAGATTTCTATGGTTTCCGGCCCCTTCCACTGTAATTAATTCCCCATTTGCAGTTCGAATATAGGTTTTAGTAATTTCACCAAAATCAATAAAATCAGATCGTTCCGAAGTCATAGTATCAGTGGCTCCGCAGTAAAAAATCTGATTTTATTATCAGTATTTTGCACACTAAATGCAGCAGAAATATTCAATAAAGGTCCAAAATGATTTTGGGTCCTAATTTGGTCAACATCTAGGGTCAATATGAAATTAAAAGTACTTGGGTGGGGTTTCTTATAATTTCGCAGAGAGTGGGGTAGTAAGCATATTTCAAGCAAAATATTGGGTGCAAGGCATAAATCTCGAAATTTACTAGGGTTTGATATTTCATCAAACCCTTTACCTCCTGAGTAGCCGCCGCCTCCACATTTCTGCGATTCTGTCCCGCCGGCTTTTTCCATGAAATTTCTGACGCGGATGCCGCCGATTCTGCCGACGCCGCCACTCCTGGTGCCTGCTTCCTGATTCGAAGGGTTGTGCGGTTGATTTTCCCCTCCGAATCCACCTTCGCGGTTGGGAATCGCTCCCTGGTTTTGCTGCTCGGTTATGCCGACGGTGGCGAACCTCGCCTGGCAGCTTTCTGCCTTTCATCCCACCATTCCGGGTATCCCACCCGGAGAAAACAACTCTCCTTTGTGTGTTTATTCTTACCGCAGTGAGAGCACCACAATTTGCTCTTGTCCGACTTCCCTCTGGCTTGGTTAGTGGCGGCTCCGGCAGGTGGAGGACGCTGCGATCTGCTCCGGTTGGTCGGTCTATCTCTTTGGGCTTCGAATCCATACCCGATTTCCCCTGATGATGTATCGGCGCTCCCTACGCCAGTGGCATCTCCGGTGGGTGATGAGGATGCGGGTGACATGATCTTGCATCGAGGCGCCTCCTTCTTCACCCACGCGTAGGCCTCTTCGACTGAGGGGTACGGCTCGATTTTGAGGATGTCTCGCCGAATTGCATCATACTCCGGGTTTAATCCGGTGAGGAATTTGAATAGCCTCTTCTCACTTGTGAAATATCTGAACTGTTTGATCCCCTTATCACAGCACGTCACCGGCTGCTTTTGGCTTCTGTCGACATTAATCCATAATCCATGGATTCGACGGTAATATGTCTCAAGATATAAGTTCCCCTGTTTGATTGCTATCACTTAGTCTTCCAGGTAGTAGATGTGGTACCAATCCGCCTTGCTTTCGAATGTAATTCGAAGGTTTTCCCACAAAGCTTTAGACGTTTGGTGGTGAGCAAAATCGGGTATAATATCATGCTCGATATTGTCAATTATCCAAGAGAAAACCGCGAGATCGGTTTCCTCCCAATCTCAGTATCCCTTGCTGTCTGGTTCTGGTGGTTCATCGATTATGTGGGAGTATCCTCTCCTTCCTCCTATCGCGACTTTCATAAGTCGTGACCATAACAAGTAGTTCTTCCCGTTTAGTTTGAATGCCACGGTAACGTTCTTGCTTGACCTCAACCTCGAGGGTCGGTTGTGGGTTTTTCATCATCTGTGTCTGACATTTTGTGGTATAGGGATGGATTTCTGGGTTGGGTTTCAGCCTCTTGGGCCGAGTTTTGGTATGACTAGGGCTAGGATGAAATTTTTCTGAGCCCCAAATCCTGCTCTGACGCCATGAAGAAACAATTTGGGGATCGAAAAAGTGTATATTTTTTGAATGAGTATCATACAATGGTTCATATATTTATAGGTCTAGAATTATTCTCATATGGAAAACTAATTTCTGCCTAATTTATAGGGTTTACATTCTATCTAAGGAATGAGATCAATTAGGAATCAATCCTAATATTTCTCGTGATATTCTTCCTAACAAGTTTAAATAACCAAATGGCTAAAATGATGAGTAACAATAAAAAATTAGCATCATATTCATCACCTAAAGGAGTATCTTTGATGACAGACACGTAGTTAAGATAGACACATACCTAATAGAAATAATAATTTTGTTGAAGATACACACATACCTAATAGAAATAATTATTTGTGAAGTCTCAATCTCCAACCTATCGACATAATTCACACCTATTTGTCCTTCACTTCGCACACAGGTTCATAGTGCTCTATCATGACAAAAACAACTAAGTTATGATCCATGATGCAGTAGAGTTAAGGGGATAGTGAATAGAGAAGCAAGATATTTCAACAAACATGAACATATTAAGTTCAGTACTGCTTTGATAGAAAGTATTGCTTCCGATTACTTTGATAGAAGGACGCTTGACAGATTTAGCAGGAACAAGGGCTACATTCATGAAACTCTGTAAACATCCATTACAGGAAAATGTGTTAAAAAAATGACGTGTTTGTACTATATGTCATGAAAATTTCAATAATCATTATTAAACTATGCACATCTTCTATCAGAAATCACCTACAACTAGTAGCTTATACATAAAGCTAAAACCCTTTCAATAGGTTTCGCAGAATATAGATCGAATATTGAAAGAAAGATCAGCTTCGTGCACACCACACCATTGCTCAAGAGGTAGCAGAGAGCCCTGAACCTGACACTTGATTTCCAGTTCTTTGTTTCAAACCTGTGAGCCATTTCCATTCACTAAGTGTCTGCTTCTCCATGGAAAAAAAAGATAATAGGATCGAGGCAATGTGCACATAATCGAGAACTGATTGTAAGAAGGCTATGACCAATAATACTATAGTTATTTTGGTCAACATAAGAAGATTGTAGCAAATTTATATTTACCCTCATCTTTATCATTGATAACAAAGGAACCAACTCAAACATAATGAGACGAAATTATAGATGTCAACATACAAGCTTCCAACTTGCCATAGCAAAGTCCTGTATGTAAATACATTACAAATTAAATTAATGGCAATTAAACAAAACATGTCCTGAATTTAAAATTTTCACTTGCTTATTGTGAAGACCAAAAGCAAACATTGATAAACATGGACCACCAGGGCTTTATTTTGTTATGGAACTTCCTGAAATGTAGCTTTTACTTTTTTATAACAGATAACATATCCCAAATCATTAAGAGCCCAAAGTGTGAATTTATGTTAGTAAATAAGGTAGTTGTATTTTTTTAATTTATACTAATCCTCAGAAAAATAAATAAGTTACCTGGCGAGCAAAAGCAAGCATCTGTGACCTCTCTAAGCAAATTTATCAATGATGAGTGCACTTTGTTTGCTATGTCTGATCTGTTATATTCGAGGCTTAGAATCTGCAGCCATGGATGATTTTGGCTTAGGTAATAATAAGTAAATGGTTGAAATTTACTCGTTGGGAACTTGATACATACAACCACAATATATATACAATGTAGGGAGGGAGAGAGATAGAGAGATGAATTACTTATTTCACCAAAGGGCGTGAAGTTCGATAATGATACCTTCTTCTTGAGGTGTTAACAGCCCCTTTTTAAGGCCAGGCCTCAAGTAATTCACACACCTCAGCCTATAGCTCTCCCCACTCCTATTCAAACCTGATCACCATAAATAGGAGTACATAACAATATTCACAACATGTATTCTTTCTTTTTCTATATTTAGATAGATATACCTACCTGTGCACTTAGAGACAGAGCTTCATCTGACTTCACCATGCTACGAGATATACTGAAAGAGCAGTTGATCTTTTTGAGGAGTCCAAGGCCATTTTAGCCACCTGCAGTTTGCTCCATTGAATTACTATGCACTATATTTGTATTCCCAAACTAATTATTTTTCAACTATTTGTCTGAAGTTTCTATGGCAGATAACTGTTGCACAATATATTCTTATAACAAAAAATATAGAGAAATAAATAAAGGCTAAGATCAAGGCTATGGCTTAAGTGAACCATTACCTTTACTAGGAAAATATGGGGAGGAAAGTAATCTAATCTAATTTATTAAGAGGAAAGTCCCCTTAATTCACCTTAATCATCTAATTTAGTTCTACTTGTAAAACTGTATAACCACAAATGACTCAAATATAATTCTTGGTGCAACTAACTCCAATATTTCAACCATAATGTGAAGAATTTCCATCATCATATTTTTTAAACTAGTAAATATCAGAAGAATATATAATCAAATAATTAGAAGTCATGCTTCAACTACAACAAAGAATAAGGAATTAGGCACTGACTCGAAAAGTTCTGTCAAATTGTTCACATAGTACCAATGGTATATATCCCCACAGTTTGGATAAGCTTTCTTGGCTGCAGACTCCCTGTAAGCACCTTGAACACCATGGAAAATATTCAAGAGTAAAGGTCCTTTTGGTCCTAAACATATGGCAATTTTTTTTATTTTGGTCCAAAACATTATCTTTTGAATTATTCGGTCCCTCACATTTGAAATCGGATCACATTTAGTCAGAAATGGGAACTGTTAAAATTTAACGGTCAACGAAAACCGCGACGACGGAGGCGATCACAATGCCGGCAATCGCTCCGGCGGAGAGCTTCTTCTTCTTCGGATTAGCGTTTCCGCACGAATTGAGAGGCTCGCCGCAGAGCGAATTGCTGAGGAAGGAGGATTTAGGGTTTTTCGAAAGGGAATTGGGGATTGAGCCGGTTAGGTTATTGCTGGAAACGTCGAATTGAACTAGGGCAGGCAGATCTAAGGGGGGGATCGGGCCGGAGAAGCGGTTTTTCTGCAAATAGAGAGTTCCTAACTTGGTCAAATTGGCGAAACCCGGCGAAATCGGGCCCAAGAAGTTGTTCTCCGCTAGATTGAGCCACACAAGCGAGGTGACGGAGAAGAGGGTTTGGGGAAGCTCGCCGGTGAAGAAATTGTGCTGCAGGTAGAGATTGCGGAAGGAGGTGAAGAGGTAGGGCGGGAGGGGGCCGGAGAGGGCGTTGTAGCGGAGGCTGAGAGTCTACAAATTGGTCATGTTGGAGAAGGATTTGGGGGGGAGCTCGCCGGAGAGGCCCATTCCGGGGAAGTGGAGCTCGACGACT
>NW_024598766.1:0-13899 GCF_004379255.2 Salvia splendens
TATAACCTACTAATAATATAAGGTGTAAAAACTAACATACAATATAAGTGTAAAAACTAAAAAGAATTGAGATGTTTTCTCTCGGACACAAGGATTATAATAATGTATGTTTAATGAGTTAAAGTATAAAAAATAAATAAAATATGAGATAGAAAAAAGTAGAAGAGAAAATAAAATAGATAATTAAATGGAGAGGATACAAAAAGAAATAAAACAGAGGAGTGAGTAAACAAGAAGAACGATTAAATGCTGCTATGAAAAAAAAAATCAACTACATATTAAAGTATTAAACTATAAAAGAATGACTCTAACTATAATGAAAAGAATAAAGAATAAAATGTACCGTAAGTAACTAAACTACTAAAGTTGGAGATTGTTTTTCTCCAACCAAACTTGATTCAATCTTTTAAATTTTGATACTTGATCTATCTCATTTAAAGCAAAACATTTTTTTCAATATGAGATCAATATTAGCATGTTAAGTGAAAAAAAAAATAACGTAGAAACTAGAGAGAAAGTTATTTCCAATTTTTCAAAAATATTATTATTATTATTATTATTATTATTATTATTATTATTATTATTATTATTATTATTATTTTATTATTATTATTTATTATTTATGGTTGTTTATTCGGTAGAATTCTAGTGCTAGAGAATCTATTACTTATCTCTATAATATTCCCCCATATCCTTTCATCCATCCAAATGTAAGTATCTTTTTTTATAAGGACCCCAAAGCAATTTTAACAAGCATATTAGGATTCACCAAGTCATTTTACTCTAGAAGGTTACAGAGGAATTTAAAAATGGTATACATTTTTTTATCCAGATATAATCTTATGTAGCTTGTCTAATTAATCAAAATTATAAGAACAAAAATAAATAAATAAATAGAAGAGATAATATTTTTACAATTATTATTGATTGCGATACACCACCTGATAATATATCCGCGTTACTAAAAAATACTTGGGATGTGATGGCGACATCTAAGAGCATCAGCAATGGCGTCCGTCTCGGCGGAATTCCGACCGGCATGCCAGAATTTCGGGGCGGACGTCCGCCATTGTGCATGGTAGGCACGGATACGGAATTTCTGCCGAGGACACCGCAGTTCCGCGGCATTTACGCAGAATTCCGTCGCGACGCCACGCGACGTCCGCCATTGCGTTGACTCCCACGGACGTCCGCACGGAATTTCCGTTTATTGCATTAAATGTTTTTTAAAATTTCTATAAATACGTCCCGTTGAGCTTCATTTCATTCGCACCACTTGTATTAACGAGTCTCTCTCTCTAAAAATACCTTTCTTTCGAAGAACAATGGAGCACCACGATAGCGATTCCCCGCCACTAGGATGTCCAAGCTCCTGTCTCATTTGCAATTCCCCGACACTCAGTTGGGCTTTGGGGAATTCAAATATTGGGCAGTGTATCTTGTAGTGCAGTCTTCGGCCAAGTTCACTGCATGTGTTGAATCTGGCTGCTGAAGCGGACGAAGATCAGCGACTTCGGAGAGTACAGTAGTAGTGCCGGTTCCGCGGAACTCCCCCCGCCGAGGCACTTCCCGACACCCACATCGTCTGCCCGCCGCCGTCGCCCGGTTGGGCAAAAGTCCGCGGCGCGGATGGCAAGGGGAAGCATCAGCGGATCCGCCGAGGCCCAATCGACAGCACCTGCCCAAAACGATACCGAGAACCCCTCATTCGCCCGCATCGCAGCACATGAAACATTGTTACGTGCAATGGTTGAATGACGACAATCGACCGACGCCCATTACAAGCGGTCGCTTAAACCCCTCATCAACAGTATGCGGCGCGATTTGGGGTTTGGAGACATGTCGGACGGTGACGGCGAGGGGGGTGGCGGCGGCGGTGTCGGCTACAGGGAATCTGAGGAGTGAGAAGCCGGTTTTTATTTTAATAATGTAATTTTTTTTAGTAATTATGTATTTTTTTAATAATGAAGTATGTTTTTTTAAAATAAAGTGGTTGCATTTTCTCCGTATTCGTGTCGACTATTTAATTCCGTATATTTCTTACTTCCAGAAATTGTTTAATTTGTGAATTTGTAAATTTTTTTAATTGTGGGAAGTCCTTCGGGATGTCCTTGGGGATGTCCGCCACTGTGCAGTGAGAATTCCTTATGACGTGATAGTGCAGTGGGGAATCCGTATGACGTGGCAGGAGGTGTTTTTGAGAATCCCGCCGGAAATTCCGTGCCACTCCTGATGCTCTAACAAGAAGTCAACATAGGGTACAACTGTACTTTTGCCAGCATGTTAATTAAACAAGATTCAAGCAAATTCACATCTGGCTATTAAATTTTAAAGATCACCGTTAAAATGGATCTAAAAATTCACAATATTAATTTGTTCAGCATATTAATTCACCATATACATATATGAAGACGCAAAGCTCTAATTTTATAAAGAAAGTTTCAATCACTCAATTTATATTTAAAACAAAAGCATCGAAACTGAATTATGTTCTCATTATTCGGTTTTAAAAAGCGCAAAAATATTTTAGTTTAGAAATCTTTTAGCCAAATCTAGCAACACTAAAAAATCAATCAAAAGATTTGGTCTCAACTCGATTTTGTATATACTAGTAATATTAGTAGTATTTTTTTTAACTAAATGATTCTTTAGTTGAAAATTTATTGTAAAATATTACGAAAAGAAACGACATATTATATTCATCTATAGATGTATTCTACATTTGTGCCGACAATTGATGTTATTAGAGCATCCACCACCGTGCTCTTGCCAGCGGCACGGTTGTGGGCCCGGGCGGTACTATTCATGTCTGCTCTCTGGCAAGAGCACAACACCCACAACTGTGCTCTTCCGCAAGGACGAGCACAATTAATATAAATTCAATTAAACAAAAACATTTCCATAATATTAAAATCCATTTAAAAACCACAATAAATATTACAAATTACAAATAAAATTAAAAAATACATAATTAAAATCCTAAAAATTAAAAATTACATAATTAAACTCCTTAAAATTAAAAATTACATAATTAAAATCCTAAAAATTAAAAATTACATAATTAAACTCCTAATAAGACTACGCATCCGGGGGATCACCCCAATTGTTTTTGGAGACCTTTATCATGGTCTCGTGTGTTTCAAGTTGCGTGGGGGTCATAGATGACCTATCGGCCATATTGAGTTGGCTTAAGAGCATCCACAGCGAGTTGTTCGGGGGTGGAGGTGGCACATAGGGAGCGGGAGCGGCTTCGGGAGTCGAGCCGCGACGACGGTTGGCCGCTGCCTTCTTCCTTCCTTGGGGGCGGCGTTGGAACCGCTCGGTCCGACGTCGGGGCTACCCAAGTTAGCTCCGGCGAGTTGGCTAGCCACTTCTTCCGAGCAGGAGTCGGATAGGGCTACCGACCTTGATCGTTTGGAGGAGCCGCTAGAGGAGGATGTTATGCCTCCCATATACTTCGGGTGCGTCCGCTTCTCCTGCCAAACGTTAAGATATTTGAACGACTTACCGTTCATGGATTGGTAGGTGCTCAGCGCGGCGGTGATGATGTCGACCTCGCTTCGGCCGCTCCCGGCATTCCGGGACTCCTGGATGAAATAGCCGTTGAACTTGCCAATTTCTTCGTTGGCTCGGCCGATGCAGTTGCGCACCATACTCTCGTTGCGCTCGATCGTTCCGGCGGTCGGTTTGCATTGTACCGGCTAGAGACGCGCCACAAAAGTGATCGCCGGATTGGTTCGTTCCAACCACCGCATCTTCGGAGATTTCCAAGTACGCCTTGAACAATCTTTCCATCTCCGCCGGTGAGTACGGTGTGCGGACACCGGCGCGAGATGGAGGAGTCAGCATTTGGGAAGGGGCGCGAGGCCTAGGCTCCGGTGTCCACCCGTAGCGCCCTTCGGAGGCACCTTGGTCGTCGATTGGGTATGGACGGTAGCCACCCGGAACGGCCGAATCTTGGGTTTGAGGAGGGGCCGAATATTCCGTTTCCGGACTAGGAAACGGTTGTGAACCGAACCATTCGGGGTTCCAACCGTGGGAGCCCGAGGGTTATCGTCTTGGCCGAACATAGTGATGTTGTAGGGTATGAGAGAATGAAGATGAAAATGGATATGAGAGAATGGAGATGAGAATGGATATTGGAGAATGATGATGAGAGTTGTGTAGTTTGATGTGAATTTTTGGGGTGAAATTGGGGGTATTTATAGATGAAAGTGTGTATTTTCGGGGTAAAAAAATGAAAAAAATTAAAAAGGTGTAAAAAACGGTTATAAACGGATATATTTTTTTGGGGAAGTGAATTTTTTTTTAATTTTTTATCGGTTTTTTTAATAAAAACTGATTTTTTTTAAAAAATAAAATAAAAAACGTTTAAATGCAACGGCTACGCCGTTGACGAATGGGAGTGCGCCACGTGTGCGTCCGCTGGCACGGACGTGCTCGATACATCGAGCAGCGCCGTGCCAGCGGCGCGGACGGCGGTGGCGACGGACGCCACCGCTGCGCATGCTCTTATGCTTAGCTGTCTGGTTTTAACACTAAATTTGTGACCTAACATGTGACTCGTGAGTGGTTCAATCAACCTAATTGACATTTGCTTCTTTAATCACAATATAGATTATGATTTATCAAAGATCATGTAATTAATCTCTTTCTTTCGACTCCTTAATTAAGCAAAAAAAATGCAGCAATTGAAATTTATAGATGCAACAAATTATTTTTGTTGAAATATTTTTATTCCCTTTTCATGATTTTGGTGTCATTGACTCCCAAATTTCATTGATCCTCAGAAGCATATTGACATAGATACATTTATCAAATAAATTTTGGGGACGATTAGTCGAGTTTGGTGCCCTAGTCTCTCATCCTTCTAAACTAATGTTGTTAAATTACAATGTTTATTGTTGAAAGCAATGTAGTTTTCATAGATTGTTCTTCATACGACCCACATTAATTACCACATACTATCTTATTTAGGTAGATTTAAAAAACAATTGTTTGACTTTATAAAGAAAAGTAAGAGTAAGAGAAAATTTTTTTTTTTTTGGATTATGACTTATTAGTCCTATATTTATATAGGGAGTACTAAAATTTTATAGTACTTGGGAGCAAATAGATTGTGGAGTCCATTTATTAAAAATAGTGAACTAAAATGAAACATTTTCAATTATTCTCTAACGAAAAAAATGACCGTCTATATGTGATGTATTGTCTGTGTTTTTTAACCAAACTGGTTGACAATGAAGTCTACATATGATTTATTGACTTTCATATCCCATACAATTTCATCAAACAAAATTTGTCTTAAAATAATTGAGAACAATCAAAATTTTATTATATTTATGATTTGTCGACCAACTTTTAAATTACAAGACAAATCGATATTATAACTAAAATTTAACACTGTAGTACTCCCTCCGTATTCAAAAAATAGAAACATTTAAAATGACATGAGTTTTAATAAACAATTAGTAAAGTAAGTGAGCAAAATTGGTAAAGTAAGAGTATCTCCAATGGCGGTGAGCGGACAGGCTAGCCGATTCCCGGCGCTGGACGGTCCGCTCACCGAATCATTGGAACCGGCTAGCGCCATTTCGGCGAAAAAATCGGCGACCCGACGCCGATTTTCGGGCGCTGGCCGATCCGCTCGCCGGTCGGCTGACCGCTATTGCAGGCTCCCGATCGGCGAGTGATCGGCCAGCTCAATTATTATTTTTTTTAAAATTTTTCGAAACACTATATATACGCGATTTGCACGTCATTTTCATTCGCACCACTTGTTTTAACAAGTTTTCTCTCCATCTTAATTTCTGTACAAGAGCAACAACGTGAAATGAGTAACGCGGGTGGTAGTAGTGGTGGTAGTGGTGGTGATGCTGAGGAGTACGAACGGCAAATGAACGAAGAGTTGGAGGCCTATACGTCCCGCGAGATAAACCGGTTGATACAAAGGGCCTTGCAGCCGGCGGTACCTCGACCTCCACCCGTTGTCCACCAACGAGCAGTGATTGATCGGGATCACGTAGCTGCACATCAGCGGCTATATGAAGACTACTTTGCGGAGGAGCCGCGGTTTGGGGTGCGTCTTTTCAGGCGGCGTTTTAGGATGCGTAGGGCAGTGTTTATGCGTATCGTTGATGCTTTGGAGCGTCGATATTTGTGTTTCCGGTTCAGGTACGATGCGGCTGGCAGACCCGGCCACACACCTATACAAAAGTGCATTGCGGCAATCAGGCAGTTGGCCTATGGAGGCGCGGCAGACATGTGGGACGAGTACCTCCACATCGGTGAGACGACTGCCCTGTATTGTCTGAAGTATTTCTGTCAGGGCAACAATTGAAATATTCCGTGATCAGTATCTTCGAAGCCCTACCCCTGAAGAGTGCCAGGATCTGATGCAGATGCACGGGGAGAAGCATAGGTTCCCCGGGATGTTAGGCAGCATAGATTGTATGCATTGGGAGTGGAAGAACTGCCCCGCTGCTTGGAAATGGTTTTACACGACCGGCTACAAGGGAAAGAATCCCACGATGATCCTCGACGCCGTAGCTGATTACTGGCTGTGGATTTGGCATGCATATTTTGGGATAGCCGGTCGAACAACGACCTCAACATCCTCAACTCGTCGCCCCTTTTCAACGAGCAGTGCCAGGGTGTCGGTCTGGCCATCAGTTTTATCGCCAACGGGAACCAGCATGATATGGACTACTACTTGGCGGATGGGATATACCCTAGGTGACCCGTCTTTGTGAAGACGATCAGATGCGCATCAGATGAGAGGAAGACCTACTTTGCGGAACGGCAGGAGTCGGCGCGCAAGGACGTGGAACACGCATTTGGTGTGCTCTAGTCTCGATGGGTGGCAATTAGCGGTCCAACGCGTTTGTGGCATGTCGACTGCATTGCTGATATAATGTACGACTGTATTATCGTGCACAACATGATTGTCGAAGATGAAGGTGTACAACTGACTAGTTGGGCCAATGACGATGCTAATGAAGCCGGCCCAAGCCACGGCGTGGCCGCCCCCAACTTACGAAGGGGATACCTCACGAAGAAGTCGGCCGCCTCAAAGCACATGCCGACATGCACCAAGTGGATGCTCATATTCGACTCCAAAAGGATTTAATTGAAGAGTTGTGGGTGCGGAGGACTGCACGTCGTTAGATTTTTTTTAATTAATGTAATTTTTTTAATTTATGTATTTTTTTAAATTTAAATATTATTATTGAATTTTCCCGTATCTGTGTCGTAAATTTAATTCCGTATTTTGTGTGATTGTTAATTATTTGTTTTTTATAATTTTATTTATTGTGACTAGCCTATTGCTAGCTTATTGTTTGTCCAGTTGCTTGTCCTGATGATGTGGCAGGAGGAGTTTTTAGTGCTGATGATGTGGCATGAGGAGTTTGTGGCTAGCCTATGGCTGACCTATTACCATTGGAGATGCTCTAAGAGAGATGAAAAGAAAAATGAGTAAAATAAGAGAAAGGTAGAGAAAAAGTAGTGAAAGTAGAGTTAGTGGATTGTGGGGTCCATGTCATAAAATAGAAAAATTCTAAAATTTCTATTTTTAAAGAACGGCCTAAAATAAAAATAGTTGCTATTTTTATAAAACGGATGGAGCAATTTCTTTGTAAAATAATACTAAGAGATGAGTAAATGAATAAATATTGTGAAACTGATTTGAATACCTTCTTATTAGGTGTGAGCAAAAAAACCAGAAACCGAATATCTGAACCGAACCGAACCGAACCGAAATTTTGAAATTCGGTTCGGTTATTTCGGTTTTTCGGTTCGGTTCGGTTTTGAAAATACAAAAATTTCGATTTTTCGGTTCGGTTCGGTTCGGGCGAAGAAAAAAACCGAATAACCGAATTATATATATATATTATATTAATTTAATATATTATATTATATATAATATATAGTATATATTCTTTTAATAAATTCTACTATATTATATATATATTATATGTATTATTAATTTTATATTATATATAAAATATTCTATTAGTATATATAAAATAAAATAAATTACCACATATATATATTAATATTATATTTATTTTTTCGGGTTTTTCGGTTTTTTCGGTCTTGTTCGGGTTTTTCGGTTTTTTAAGTTCGGTTTTTGGTTTTTCGGTTTCGATTTTTCGGTTTTTCGGGTTCGGTTCGGTTTGGATTTTGAACTAAATTCGGTTTTGGTTCGGTTTTGACAAAAAACCGAACCGAAACCCGAATGCACACCCCTACTTCTTATCAATAAGAATAATCACACATGAAGAGATGTGGTGGGGCCCAGCTCTCATTGTCCCATTCATTCAAAAATCAAATTAATCACATGGATTATACTATGTGCTTATATTGCTGTATAATTCACCTTTTTCCTCACCATATGATTAAGATCTGTTTGCATGTTATCCCATTTTCCCTCTTTTTTTTCTTAAAAAAAAGAAATCTTTCATTTTTTAAATATTCATATTTTTTCTATGAACAAAAAGTGGTGGAACACCATAGTATCCACAAGTTAAGTGCAAAATTTAAGATACAATATTATCACAAAACACAAACCAAGTGTGAACACATAACCGAGCCCTCCCATTTCGTGTTCTAAACGAAATTCATAGTATTAATCGATAAAATAATAGTTACTATTACAATTAAATAAGTGATTTTAAAATTACATTAGAATATGCTCAATAGTTTACTAATCATGACCATAGTAATAGTCTTATATTATTAATTTTTTTTATCATGAATCTATATCTTGAATAATTACAATAAGATTTTCTTAATTATTTTTTAATAATACTACAATAATAACAATGCTAAATAATGCAATAATAAATCTGATTACTATTATATTACAGATATTTATTACTATCATTAGTGAATATGATTCATAATTTAAAAATTACTCCCACATATTTTCTTAACAAATTATTAATTTATAACATAACAATATTAACATTAAAAACTTTAGTATTTTAATACCTATGTACCAATCTTTAAATTTGGAAAAGATACCTAAGAAAAATTGAAGAACTAGAATCCTAAGTCATTCCACATTACCAGCCAAACTAACGACCAGCATTCAGTTTGTTGGAGGAGCTGATCTTTTTATTTAATTTTTAAAATTAAAAATATGGAAAAATAAGTAAAAAAGGCAGCTCTTATATGTGTGTGTATCTCTGTAATCAAACAGAGAAAGAGAGAGAGAGAGAGAGAGAGAGAGAGAGAGAGAGGAAATGGCGGAGCTAGAGAGCTCAAATGTGATGCCGAAGCTGATCAGTTTCCTCTCATCTCTCCTTCAGCGCGCGGCGGAGTCGAACGATCTCAATCCTTCGTTCGAGGCGCAGAAGATCTCAGTCTTCCACGGCCTCACGAGGCCGACGATTTCGATCGAGACATATCTCCAGAGGATTTTCAAGTACGCCAACTGCAGCTCCTCCTGCTACATTGTCGCCTACGTCTACCTCGATCGCTTCGCGCAGCGCCAGCCCGCTCTCTCCCTCAATTCCTTCAACGTCCACCGATTGCTCATCACCAGCGTCATGCTCTCCGCCAAATTCATGGACGACATGTCAGTAATTCCTCTCCTTCACCTCTTTTGCCCTAATTTTGGATCATCACATTCGAAACTTTTTTTTATTTTAGTTAAAAGCGGAAATGATTTAGAATTCTGGAGATTTGAATTTGTAAACCGTGGGTTGAGAATTGAAAATTGAAATCTGTGTTCTGTTAATCATGAGGGGATTGTTTATGAATTATGATTGCTTGTGGTTAAGCTTTTGCTTTCTAATTAATTACTTGATTTGATTAATTATCTCAACAACCTGTGTCTTAATCCCTGTGATAACAACTTAGGTCCAGCTACCACATCCATCCTCATAATTTCCTAATTTAAAAACCAATACAATTAATTACTCTTATTTTTGGTGATCTTGAAAGATTGAGAGCCACAAAATTGCAGAGTGGTGAGGTGTCTAAATCCAACATTGATAACTGAAAGCTACTGAAATTAAACAATGAATAAACTGATGTGATGAATTGATGATCCAATCCACCTCTGATCTCTCACATTTCATGGGGCTTTTCAGGTATTACAACAATGCATATTATGCTAAAGTCGGAGGGATCAGCACAACAGAGATGAACTTCCTAGAACTGGATTTCCTGTTTGGTTTGGGATTCCATTTGAATGTAACTCCATCAACTTTCCACGCATATTGCTCCTACCTCCAGAGGGAGATGGTGATGCAGCCTGAGCTCAGCATTGCCGACGAATCATCTCTGTACACCGCAAGGTCATCAAAGCTACTTCATTTGTGTTTTAATGAAGATGAAGCATCCCATCAACAGCAACAACAGCAGCTTGCTGTTTAAGGTTTATTACTGTAGCTTAGGTTAGAGGTTAGTTATAGTTTAATCAAGTCATTTTTGCTGCCATTGAATGCCCATTTCACTGTATTTTGGTTATGTTGTCACTGTTATGTTGTTGTGAAAGTGGATGTTTCTGGAATATATTGGTTATTAGACCCCATTGGAATGTACAGTTGGGTTGTTTCTTGTTCACATTGTTGCTAATTTAGCTCAATTGATGTTTCTTGTGTACTTCTATTCTCCCAAAAACTTTGACACTCCAAAGGCTGATTGATGGCTAGAGTTCACCAATTTTATTCTTTTCCAATTAATTTATATCTTTTGAAACTCATTTAAATGGTGAAAATTTACCAACTTTGTATATAAAATATTTCTATTTGTTTGTACTTATTGACCAATTTTAAATGTCATTTACTACTTTTCATTGCTACAAAATTATTTTGTAAAGTGTTTTGTTTGAGATTTTGATGGTATCTTTGGAGGATTATGAACTTGCCGATTTTGATTTAATGGGTTTTTTTGGAGGATTATGATTTTAGCCGATTTTGACGATTTGCTATGTATGAATTATGATGAAACTTTATTGTATGCGAGATGGAAATATTTTGTTTGTGTGATGGAAGTAATTGAATACGTTGTTCTTGTGATGGAAATAAGTTAACTAACATATTTGACTAATTCAAATTAATTAAGAAAAGATAATATTTTGGTATCCGTATCACTATATAGATGAAACAATTTGACTAATCATTATTAACTAAGGAAATACTACTATGATTTGGTATAGTGAGAAAATTTTTTTAAGGAAAAACGTCCAACAAGGATAAATTATTTCATGAAAAAATATCACGGAAGGTCTGATTTAAAAGAACACGAAATCTGATTGTTAAAATTCAATTCTCAATTTATTATTAATCGTTTATTATTTTCAGTTGGCTCAGTTAGGCTTTATTTAATTTGATTATCCAATGCACAAATACGGTTACGGAGTATTCAAATATATAGGGAATAAAACAAATATAATATAATATTGTATCAAAACTAATGTCAAACTAGAGCCTTTATGGCTTTATATTATGGTGATCAACTATCTAGATTTCACGATATGGAAGATTTATTAGACTTATTTTATGCAGTAAGTGTAAACTATGAAATTAATATTTTGTAACTATGTAATAATGGATGATGCCGTAGTGGCATCTATACATATATAAAAGTTGAGTTGTGGGGGCATTTTGGGAATTAAAAATTTTGGTCCATAATAGTTTATTAAATTTTTTATATTTATTTCATGCTCCCGATGGCTCAGTTATCCGGCACGGAATGAGCATAAGAGGAGCCGGGTGAAGAAAACAAGAGGTTATCCAGCATTGAATAGAATTGAGGCCATCCAGCATTGAATATGACACTAAATATTTTTCTACCGGTGGCTGTTTCACTAATTAAAATGAAATGATTAAATTGAAATAGTCAACTATCTTAATTGTATTTAATGTACAATTGAGGTCATCCAGCATTGAATGTGACACTAAATATTTTTCTACCGGTGGTTGTTTCACTAATTAAAATGAAATGATTAAATTGAAACCGTCAATTATCTTAATTGTATTTGATGTACATAACGTATCGGGACTTTGACGATTTGATTCCAGCAGATTAATGAAAAGTTAGAGAATATACGGATTAAACCAATCGTAGTATCCGTATCTAATCCATATGCAAATATAACAACTTGCTATTAATTATGAAAAAAATTCGGGATGATCAATGTTTCAAAATTATATTGTGTGTTAGTTTACTTACTAATTATAAGGAGTTGATGAATTACATAAAGCTTTTATGTGTGTATTTAATGTACATAATAACGTTTATTAAATTTTTTATAGCATATTAATGAAAAGTTAGAGAATATAAGGATTAAACAAATTGTAGTATCCGTATCTAATCCATATGCAAATATAACAACTTGCTATTAATTATGAAAAGTATTCGAGAGGATCAATGTTTCAAAATTATATTGTGAGTTAGTCTACTTACAAATTATAAGGAGTTGATGGATTACATAAATCTTTTGTGGGTGTATTTAATGTACATAATAACGTTATTAAATTTGTTATATTTATTTCATGCTCATAATGCCTCGGTTATCAGTGAGAAGAAGAGGAGATGTGGGGAGAAAACTTAATATTAATATCCTAACCACCGTACTCACGTGTAGTAGCTTCATATTTTGCCCTATAAATATGACATTAGATGATTTGATCTATCCACACACACCTATTTTCCTTATACAGCTCAAGCTTCATCTTTTTGTTCTTACCACGAGTAGCAAGGTTGATACCATGGAACCATTCCACACCTTGCTCGATGATCTACAACTAACGAAAACTAATTCGATTATCAAAGTCCGTTGTATCCATGTCTATGAAGTTACCGCTCCTAGAGACAAAACCAATATCCTGAGCTTAGAATGTGTGCTTCACGATCGAATGGTATGTTGTTTCGTGCTTTTTAGATATGTTTTTGCAAGTCATATGAAACCATTACCTATGGACTTTTTTGTGTTCAGGGCACAAGGATTCAAGCAACTATTCCACGAATTC
The DNA here is from genome assembly GCF_004379255.2 of Salvia splendens. NCBI lineage: Eukaryota > Viridiplantae > Streptophyta > Magnoliopsida > Lamiales > Lamiaceae > Salvia > Salvia splendens. The sequence continues at coordinate 12,987 of NW_024598766.1, forward strand.
TACATGCAAGGTTTGGTGCACTAATTAAGGAAGGGGGTATATTTCGTATACACAATTTTCTCGTGTGGCAAAATCGGCCTCGCAATCCAGTTACAAATCATGCATACCACATTAAGATGATTTCAAGCACACAAATGATTGAAGTTAATGAGCCTCAATTTCCAAAAATGCTTTTAAATTTGAAGTCATTTGAGGAGATTACGCAGATTGGTAATGTATGTGATGAACCCCTTTTTGGTGAGTTTAGCATCTTTAACTTTACTTTACACTTTTTTTGTCCCCGATTCTTACCTTCATATTTTTTGCAGATATCATTGGTGTGGTTGTCGACACTGGAAAAATTGTCACGCATTCTACATCTAGACTCATCGAAATTAAAATTATTCTTTGTTAATGAATTTAAGGGAGTTAATGGATGCAAATAAATACTGTAGTATTACATCACGTTTATTGAGAGAGAGAGAGCCAGTTTTTCCTTTTCAAAAACTCCATGAATTACCAGCCTCTTCTTCTTCCCACACGTTTACGCCATTAATTTTCTATACTTCTTTAAACTTCTTTTCGCCTATAAATTCTGGTATAGCTGATGATAATTGATATGGATGACCGCTTTGCAATTTGCAAAATCTCTAATAATCTGTCGAGAAAGGCTCTCGAGTCTCGAATTGCTATGCGAGCGTAAGAATGGATTCGGTATTGTGATCAGTGACGTTAACATACTAGACATGGATGGTTTCAAGCTTCGAGAGCATTTCAGCCTGGAGATGGATCTTGTAATCTGGCGAAGGAGGCTCACGAGTCTCGATTTTATACGAGAGCGCAAGGATGAGTTCGATATTGCTTATTTTTCATTATATTTTTATTGTTTATTGTTTATTACTACATGTTTACAACCTCTTATTTATAGAAACAA
>NW_024598768.1:0-16773 GCF_004379255.2 Salvia splendens
GAAAAAGGTGGCAAAGAGGTGGATTTTGGGTGGTTGCCTGCATTTCCCCATGTTTTAACTGCTTCCATGTCCAATTTTCTCTTCGGCTATCATATTGGGTAAAGTGTTTTAGATCCTTTTTTATGGCATAATACTTTATTCCACTTGAACCGTAGCTTATTTTGGCTTTGGAAAAAAGTGAACTTGGTAGACTTGGATTTAGCTTGGGGAATGCATATGACTAATGTGATTATCTGGATGTTGCTGTGATCTCATTGTGGTGCAGTGTAATGAATGGCCCTATTGTGTCTATAGCCAAAGAGCTCGGGTTTGAAGGGAATTCCTTTCTTGAGGGACTTGTGGTTAGTATATTCATCGGTGGTGCATTTATTGGAAGCATAAGTTGCGGCTACCTACTCGATAAACTTGGCTGTCGCCGCACCTTCCAACTTGTTACTATTCCTCTCGTTTTAGGTGCAATTGTAAGGTGAGTTTGTCCAATTATCATGATTTCGTATTGTTCTAATCATGAAAATTGCTCGAATCTTTCACAAATTACTATAGGCACATGATCTTGTGTATATCTGTTTCTAGAAATGTTTTGGCATTTTAAATTTAGAAAGCAAAATGTTCTTATGGATTCATGACAGTGCATTTGGGCTTTTATGCTGTAAAAAAAAACTGCAATATGAAGAACTAATTCGTTGAGCGCCTGATACTATGTAACTTATTTACATGAAAAAACGCATAAATTAGAACACTTGAATTTTCTAATTGATGTGCGATTCGTATCATGAATTGTCGTGTTAATAATAGTTTCAAATAACTATGCAGTGCTCAAGCACATTCCCTGGACGAAATACTCTTTGGAAGATTTCTAGTGGGCCTTGGTATTGGGGTGAACACAGTACTTGTTCCTATTTATATTTCAGAGGTAAGGTTAGCATCTAAAATTTGTTACCTGGATAAAATTATCTATTTTGATAAAAAAATGTAATTTTTCATTATTCAAGCTACAATAAAATGATTACCCATGTATATTATCATGCTACCACTTTTCACTGAAAAGGTTTTAGGCTCTCTTTACTGCCCCATATGAGGAGTTATCTCTTCAGCCATATGGAGCTATTGAGGGTTTGAGTTTTTAGCCTCAGACTAAATAATTGATTCTTGTCTCGCGAAGTAAAATATAACCTTCCTAAACCAATTTCACTTTGCAGTACTCATGTTTAACAGCTTTAATATGGATTTCTACTTCTGCTGTTAACTTCTACATTGCTTTATAGGTTGCCCCAACAAACTTCAGGGGTTTCTTGGGGACCTTTTCTCAGATTGGGACATGCCTTGGAATCATAGTTTCACTATTTCTAGCTATTCCTTCAGAATCGGATCCCCATTGGTAAGTATACATATGTATGCATCTCCATTGGCTCTAAAGGACTAGAACCAAATGTAATGTTCTTAGTTTTTTAAAGGTTTCTGTTCATAACTATTTGGAGTAACTATTGGAGGGAAAAATGGCAACAAGGTTATAATGTGACATGTTGTCTATGTTGAATTATAATCCTTCTTTTGTCTACCTAATAATGATTCTTGCAATTCAATTAGGGGAAAATATGTAATTTGATGCAATGGGTTCTAATTCTATCTTGGAGGAGGGATTAGGTATAGTTTTTTCAGAGGGAATTTGAATACCCCCATCATGAAAAGTTTACCAACTCTTCTAGCTTGACCAGGTTCGTGTGGATAATAAAGCACCCCCCTGTCAAATTGTTTTGTATGGATTCTCACTTTATTATAAGAATTATGGAACTACTTTCTATTTTATATTTTGAAATGTATGTATTCAGCCATCCTCTTCTTGACTATTCACTACTTCTATCTTTCGTCTCATCTACTTCCAGTAATCATATAGAATCGGCTCCATGACAGTACTTCATTAATCCAGTGCTGATAGTTGTACTATTATTTATTAGGTGGAGAACAATATTATACATGGCTAGTGCACCTGGGATTGCTCTGGCACTTGGCATGCAGTTTGCTGTTGACAGCCCTCGCTGGCTATGTAAAGTATGAAATAATGTTCTCTTTGTCTATTCAGACGCCTCTTTGATCTCATCCTCTTGACTTTGTATTTCTTGACGAATTTTGTAGGCAGGGAGAGTTGATGATGCTAGAGGAGTTATACGTAACCTCTGGGGGCCATCTAAAGTAGATCAAGCTATTGAAGAAATTCAGTCCGTAATCAGAAACGATGGTGCTGATTTAGATAGCAGTTGGTTGGATCTATTTGAGGAGCCCCACTTTAGAGGTGGTGACAAGGTGTATTTTCATTTCTTGTTTGGCAACGTATGTGCTTGAAAAACTTGAATGCTATTAGTAGTCTGAAAAAAATTATGTGCTTGAAGAACTTGGATGCTATTAAAAATCTGAAAAAAATTTAGCATTATCGTTTATGGGACTAACTATTGGATATGTGTTGTGGCTCTTGTGCAGTTGCTTCCATTGGGGGTGCCCTTTTTATATTGCAGCAGCTTGCTGGCATAAATGGGGTTCTATATTTTTCATCATTGACTTTTCAAGACGTTGGAATCACGAGCAGCGCTTTAGCAAGTTTGTTTATTGGACTTACGAACTTTGCAGGTGTGGACTCTACCAAATGTGTTGGCTTTTCACATTAACCTCATGTAAAGCCCTCATTTTTTCTGGTATGCTCTGATTTTCAGGTGCACTATGTGCGTTGTCCTTGATGGACAAGCAAGGGAGACAAGTGCTTCTGATTGGAAGTTACCTTGGAATGGTATCTAAATAAACGTGACAAAATAGCATATTTTCAGATAGCCACTTAAGTCTATGTCTATTGCATAGAACTAGACGTGCTGCCACCAGTTCAATTACTGGCGGTTCTGCTTCGGTTACGGTTAACCATGCATATCTACATAGAACGATGCACTGGTAGATCATAACATTGCTATTTTGAAATTGGAGCTCAGTTTATTTTAAATAAGGCATTCAAGTGTATTGTAGGAGTATCTAAAAGAAATGTTGTATTACCTCAGCAATTGATTTTCCAAGGGTGCTAATTAGTTTCACACACAAACAGAATACAAAATTTACATATCTGTTTTTTTGCAGGCTATGTCTATGTTTGTGACAGTTGGGGCCATCAGCTTTCCTGTTGACTCTGAGATCAGCAGCAATTTATCAATATTGGGCACTATCATGTATGTCCACTAACAAAATACCACAAGTGAAACAACAGATATTGCTATGTGCCTTCCTATTTTTTCATGCATTACATTTACACCTTTTTTCCATGTTAGCTTTGTGATTTTCTGTTGTCCTTATCCATATTGGTGAATTTTCAGCACTTGTAATTCAATGCATGTCATGTTAAATTTTGTAGGTATATATTTTCGTTTGCTGTTGGAGCCGGTCCAGTTACTGGACTTATTATTCCAGAGCTTAGCAGCAGCAGGACACGAGGGAAAATCATGGCTTCAGCTTCTCTGTTCACTGGGTATGTACAGAAAATCATAACACATCCAAATTAAGAATAATTATTTCCTCAAGTCTCTCTAAATTAGTCATCATAAGAAATAGTGAAGTTGCATTATGTTCTGTAGTCTAGAATTGCATGGGCATCACCTCATTCTCGTTAAAGGGATTCCAAAGATAACTAGAATCAATAAAAATAGTATGAATATGAGATTTGGGTGTGTGGTGAAATCAGGTGTTCAACTTCTTGGTGGGACTGTTTTTCTTGAATTGGTGGAGAAGTTTGGTTTGGGTCCAGTTTACGCAGGCTTCGGTGGGGTGTCGTTGGTAGCAGCTGCATTTGCTTACTATTTTACAGTTGAAACTAAAGGGCGATCTCTTGAAGAAATTGAGATGTCACTGAGGAATAAATGAGAGCTGAGATGATCAATCCTCGAATCTTTGCAACTCATGTTTCAATGTATCATACTTTTTTGCTTCTTCCATCAATTTGTATCAAGTGTGTGGACAGGCAGGTAAGTAAAACTGTGTGTATGAAACGGATATTACGGTGAATGAAAGATTAAATAGTAGTAGTATCTTTTACTTTCTAGAACCACCAAATTTTAATCACAGGGAATTACAATTTCACTAATAGCATCTATGAGGGGAGAAGGTATATAGAAAATGTATATTATGTATTTATCTTTTATAGAGTGAAATATACCATTTTAAAAGTAACACATTTCAAAGGGAAACTGATAAATTATTTTTTAAAAATAAAATAATAGTATAAAATGGATTAAAAAATATAAAGTGTAATATACCTTTTCAAATACTTTTTCCCTTAGAGAAGGGATTTTCATGAAAAGAAGGTAAATATAGTAGTTATAAGATTTTACCTCTCCATTGATGAGAAGGTAAAGATACCTCTCAAAATGGAAAAATGTATAATACTTTGTCGAATATCTATTCCCTTGGAGAATGATTTTTCATGAATAAAAATTAATATGGTAGTTATATTAGTTTAACTTTTCATTTACCTCTTTCTTTGGAGATGCTCTGATCAGGAAATATGGGTGTAACAAAATTTTGCAAACATCTACTAAGGCCCGTTTGATAAGTGCGGTGAGATAGTTGGGGAAATGCAACAATTTAGTTTTTGCATCGTGAGCGTTATGAAATTTAATATAGTAGTACTAGTTTTTTGCTTTATTTTATTTTATTACTGTATATGCTTTTCAATTCTTTCAAAAACTTTAAACCATTTTGTTGGGGTCCCATGTAAAATTTTGGGTTTTAGAAACTGTTAACAGTGATCTTTACTCAATTAGATCATAATTTTCGGTCTTCATATCATTACAAATTACATAACAATCATTTAAGTTAGCAAAAAGTATTAACAAATTTTATAAATTGTGGGATCGCCATAAAGTCAACCAAAATCATAATTTAAATAGCAATTTTCCCTTAAATGAGTAATCGCATCGCTTGTTGAAACTTCAAATATAAATTTTTTAACCTTTAATTTATATATTTTCAACGTTTGACTTCTCCCAATGTAAACTACATACGTCCACAAGGGTCTCGACTCAAATGTTTTAAGATACATATTTTTGTAAATGTAACCAAATGTCAGATAATATGACAAGCCTTTTTCCCGCAACGTTTATTTCCCAAATACCAATGTTTTAAAAACCGGACCGGCAAGCGAACCGGCGTCATTACTGGTTCACTGGTTCAACCGGTTCACTGGTCGAACCATTGGTTGAACCGGAATACTATTTATATATATATTTATTTTTTTAGTAGTAAATAATAAAATTTAATTAAATGTTTTTTCAATAAATATTATAGTATTATACATTTAATAGTATTATTATAGAAAACAAGTCTTGTACTAGTATATTAGAATATTTAATGACGTTAAGTTTAATACAATAATAAATTATAATACACAATATTAAAAACTTGTATTAAACTCTATGTATAATTATAAACTCATATATTATAAAACATTAGTGATTGTAAAAGTATAATTAAAATATATGAAATATATTATAATTAACAATTTTCTTAAAAGAATATATAAAATTAAAATGAATTATCTTAAAAGAATATAAAATTAAAAAGAATATATTTTTAGTGAATGATAGAATTTTATTAATAATTTATCAATAAATATAATTAAATATATAAATTATACTTGTAGTAAGTTATTGTAAATAAAAAATTTAATATTTATGTATAAAGTAATGCGGCAAAATAATATTATACACAAAGATATATGAATAAACATAAATTAAAAACATATATTTAGTAAATACTCCTAGTATATAATCAAATAGTAGTAAACTTTTAATATAATTAATCACATATTCTTAATATACATATATACGTACTAAACACGAATTATTAGTTTATATAGATAAAATATTTCGTGTTTAACATATGAAAATAACTTATGTTCATATTATTATCAAGAAGTCCTTGTGGTGTAGCGGTAGAATTGTTGGTAAGTTCACCGGGCGGCCGGCCAATTTCGGCGGTTCATGGCGGTTGAACATGTCACTGGTTTTATAGTGCTAATCGGACCGGACCACCTACCGGTTCGCGGTTGAACCGGTCGAACCGGCCGGTCCGGTTTTTAAAACATTGCCAAATACGCTCTTAACTGGACTGGATAGTCATTGACAGTAACGAGAAATACTTTGAATAAAATCATACTTTAAAATGTTTACTATAGACATACCTAAAAAACATAAATGAAGATACATAGGATAAATGCGTGATGACCAAAGTCTTTATCAGGAAGAAGCATGGCAAAATAGTCACCAAACTTGTAGAATCTAATTCATCTCAAAACATGTTCAAAATCCCAATAAAAGAAATCTTTCACCAACTGTTTACAAAAAACTTTTGGTCTAGCATACTCACAGGTCTTGCACACTCAAACCTGGAAACAAAGTTAAAGAAGGGTCAATTTTTCAGTATAGGAAAAAACATAAGTAACAGTGAGAAGCTCATAATCTCAACAGTTATGCTCCAACTATAAATTGTTCATATGAATAGAAATCAATGTTTATTGATAAAAATCAAGTTTTTTAAACAAGCAAAAGCTAAGCTAATACATTTTTAAATCAATCGCAAGTTGTGCAACAAATATGTACAAGGAAGAAAAATCAAGCGATTAAATAAAGTTGAAATAACATACCGGGTGGAAGGGACTGCTTCAATTTCTCAGCCTTCTCGAGATCAAACACGCAAAGGGTGTATAGGTACTTTGAGCACCTAACCTTGAACTTAACCACTTCTTTACTCCTCTTGATCCTCACGGAACGTGCATCCGGCCTTCTAGCTGTCAGAAGAAAATCCTTTATCTCATGAATCTGCTTCGGCTGCAAGTTACACGATAGAGCAGAGGAAGAGTTGATTAAAAAGTTCGCTGCTAAAACCTAATCAGTCAACCATAGTGCTATCCTCATTGAAGCTCAAACCATACACTTTTACTGAGAGAAACACTAAATTGAACTATAGTCTGTCAATCACAATGTTAAAAACAGGTACTAATAATCTAAAAACCATACACGAGAATATAGTATAAAATTTGGGCGTTAATTACCAAATTAAGGAGAAATGCCACAGCAATTAATAAAGAGATAGGAACCTGGTGATCTATTACTGTATACATCTTATCTTCCTAGATCATTAAGAAACAAATATAAGTAGAAAAAACATCGGAAAATACAGAAACAGAACATCTAAACATATCAATTCCAAGTGTTTCATAACACAGAAAATACGTGTTAACAAATGTATCACCTATCGAAAACGAAAATGTGATAAAAATGGACTCGTTATTCAGAAAAATTAAACAGGAAGTCAAATACATCAAAGAAACTAAAACAGAGAAATAAATCAACAACTAAGTCATTAATAAATTAGTACATATTATAAGGATACAAGAAGATTCAAGGTGATGAAACAGTTTACCATTTTGGCAGATGAAAATTACAAAACCGACGAGGTAACCAAACCCTAAGCCGCTCTTGTTAAGAAGTTGTAGATTTATATGTACGCTGCGATAAAATCTAAAGCCCTAAAAATTCCTGAAGCAAACTGTTTTTGGGCTCGGCCCAACAATTTTTGTTTATTTTGTTGATTACATATTAATACTACTAGTATACTTCAATTTAGGCTTTATTTTAATCCATACTCTTTGTCGACGTTGTCACGTCACCAGATCCACGAGCCATAGGTTGGGGGCATTTCTCATATTACAAACATGTACTTACATATTCAAATTAATTAGAAAATAAAAGTATATGTAGCATCCAATGTTTAAAATGATAAATTACTATCGATTTATTCATAATTATGACAGTAGTAAAAGTCAAATACTTGAGGAATGTGAAATAGAGAATTATCTCACAAATATAAATAAATAATTGCACACTATAATTTGTATTAATTACAAATTATGGCATAGATATAGAGAGGCACATAATAATGTGTAGTAGTAGTACTACCGACAATGTGCCAAATGGCATCTCCATTCTTCATGCACATGCTATCACGCTAGAAATGGACAACCGGTCTTATAATTAATTATTTTCGTTTAAATATTCTATTTCACTTTTTTTTTTCATAAGTGAACAACTCTACACATTTGATTTTAACATTTAACCAATGGCTAGATTGCTACATTACTTGATTTCTGATGGAGTCTCAATAAGTAATGGAGTATTATTATATGGTGTCGTCTGTTGATTCAAAGTTCATTTTTATATAATTATTATCTATCTAAAATTAAGTTATAAGATTATTTTAATTAAAATGGATTATTTTAATTTATTATGTGATTATTAATTTAGGAAATTCAATTTTATATATATTTAATTATGAGATACTATAATCTTACAAACCGCCAAGGATGTTATATACTTTCTCTGTCTTATTAAATATGCAACATTTGAGAATTGGTACGAATTTTTATGTAGTGTTATTTTGTGAATTAATGAAGAGAGGGTAGAGTAAGAGAAATGAAAAAAATAGAAATATAGGTGTTTCTGTTTTAGGAAACGTTTTATTTTTAGTGAGACAATCTAAAAAAGAAAACGTTTCATTTTTAATGGGATAGAGGGAGTATATTTCTTTTAAACCTTTTAATTAGGTGTAGGCACCAAACTATAGCTGCTATTCATTTAACTTAGGTATTTGTCGATTCTAGACCCATAACGTTTTATAATTCTGTGATTCATCAATTTTAGTATTAATTTGAAAAGGTTTGCAAATTACCTTCGAATTGTTTTACCACACTTCGTTTTTGATTAAATGGTTGAGATTTTTCCATTATGTATTATTATTATTATTATTTTATTATTATTATTATTATTATTATTATTATTATTATTATTATTGTTGTTGAAATCGGTAAAAGGGATTAATCTTATTCAATATATCAACAATGCAGAGTTTACAGGTTTATATAGACTAGGATCTAGATTACACTAATTACTCTTCTATTATATGCGAAATATCCTCTCATATCAATTCCTGATTTTGTGCAATATCTTCTAACACTCCCCCTCAAGCTATGTAACGGGGTTGCCGATACTTAGCTTGCCAAGTACTTCTCAAACGATTTCGAGTTCACCGCCTTTGTCAAGATGTCTGCCAGTTGATCTTCAGACTTGACATAGGGCATTTCCACCACCTTAGCTTCCAAATTCTCCTTTATGAAATATCGGTCCACTTTTCACGTGTTTGGTTCTGTCATGTTGCACCGGGTTTTCAGAGATACTAATGGCCACCTTATTGTCACAGAATTATCTACAAGGTAGAGTAGAGTGAAGGTTCAACTCCATCATCAACCTCCGTAGCCATAATATCTCCGTCAATCCACTCTTAATCCATCTGAACTCTGCCTCTGCACTTGAGAGTGCTACTACTTTCTGCTTCTTGCTCCACGTTACAAGATTTCCTTCAACAAAGGCAAAGTATCTTGGGGTTGATTTCATGTCATTCGGGTTTCCTGCCCAGTCAGCATCAGTAAAACCGTGTATCTCCATGTGTCCGTGTTTCTCAAACATGAGCCCATGCCAGGATGTTCCCTTCAAGTATCGGACGATTCTTAGTACTGCCTCCCAGTGCTTTCCTTGTAGTGCGTGCATGAACTGGCTCACCACTCCTGCTGCGTATGCAATATTTGGTCTTGTATGGGAAAGGTAGATCAGCTTCCCAACAAGCCTCTAGTATCTCCCCCTGTCGGCCGGTTCTCCATCTTCCTTAATCTGTAGTCCATGATTTTGTACCACATGGGTATTTACGGGCTTGCAATCTAGCATCCCAATTTATGCCAATAGATCAAGTATATACTTCATCTGGTTTATGAAGATCCCCTTTTTCGATCTTAGTACTTCAATTCCCAAGAAATACTTGAGGAGACCTAGATCCTTCATCTCAAATTCCTGGAACAAATTCTTTCTGAGCTCCGCCATTTCTTCCCCATCATCTCCTGTAATGATCATGTCGTCTACATAAATAATCAGATACGTAATCTTGCCCTCCTTCTTCTTGAGGAATAGAGTGTGATCTGAATTACTCTGTTCATACCCATACTTCTTCATAACCTCTATGAACCTCCCAAACCATGCCCTCGGGGACTGCTTTAACCTGTATAATGTCTTCTTGAGTTGACAAACTTCTCCTACTTGAAACTCCTCGGTGAACCCAGGTGGGGGTTCCATAAACACGGGTTTTGGTAATTCTCCATGTAGGAACGCATTAGTTACATCGAATTGATGAAGTGGCCAGTCTTTATTCGTTGTGATCGAAAATAACGCTCTCACAGTGTTGATCTTGGCAACTGGGGAGAATGCTTCAGTATAGTCTACCCCATAAGTCTGAGTGTACCCCTTTGCCACAAGTCGTGCTTTATACCTCTCAACTATACCGTCAGGCCTTCTCTTTATCGTAAACACCCATCTACACCCAACTGTCTTTACTCTATCGGGCAATTTCCCTTTCACCCATGTATTGTTCTTCATAAGTGCATTCATCTCAGTCAGCATAGCTTCCATCCATTTCTTATGTTTCATAGCTTCTTCTGCTGCTTGTGGGATTTTTTCTTCTTCGTATAATGTAGCCTCAAAAGTTCGTGCCATCTTGGTGAGATTTCCTTGTACAAAATTTGCCACTCCATACCGGCTTTTCCTCCCAATCCTCTCGGGGGAGTATATTTTTGGTGGAATTCCCCTTGTACTCCGAGGAGGAAGTATAAACCTCCCAGTATCTCCATCAATAGTGTTATCTTCCTCTTGGAGTCCTGTATCAACAGGGTCGAATATCATCGGAGGAGAATCACATGGGGATGGATGAGATGGCTCTTGTGGAGAGACCTGCTCGGCAGCAGTGACAACTGGCTCGGGTGGTTCCTCAATTTGGGAAGTTGGAAATGGCACAACCCAACTTAGGTAGTCCATAGAACTATCTGGAACACTCTCCCCCTGACTACTAAGGTGGGTGTGGTAAAAGAATTCGGTTTCCAAAAAATTGCAGTTCATGGTGGTGGTGATTTTTTTGGTGTGGGGGTCAAAGGATCTATATCCCTTCTGGTTCACCCCATACCCCACAAACACACATTTGGTTGCACATGGCGATAGTTTGTTTCTCTCATGTTTTGGGATATGAATGTACACAGTACAACCGAATACCTTGGGTAAGAGGTTCATATGTTTTGGAATTTTGGCTTGTTTGGATAGTGTATCGATGGGAGTTTTCATGTGGAGGATTTTGGTTGGGAGGCGGTTGAGGAGGTAAATTGATGTGGCAATGGCTTCTGGCCAGAAAAACTTGGGAACTTTGGATTCAATCATAATAGCCCGAGTCATTTCTAAAATGGTCCTATTTTTCCGTTCAGCTACCCCATTTTGTTCGGGTGTATAGGCACAAGAGGTTTGATGGATCACACCGTTTTCTTTGCAAAATTGGTTCATATGGCTGTTAACAAATTCCCTCTCATTATCCGACCTAAGGGTTTTGATAGTGGTATGAAATTGTGTTCGTATTAGTTTAAAGATGGTGACAAATTTATCAAAAACTTCAGATTTATGTTTCAAAAATAGATCCAAGTCATTCTAGTGCAATCATCAGCAAAAATAAAAAAATATTGAAAGCCATTCCCCCCAATAACCAGTGCAGGACCCCATACATCAGAATGTACTAAAGAAAACATGGATTTCATACTAGTGTTTGTAGGTTTAAATGACTGTCTGTGGCTCTTGGCCAAAACACAAGTTTCACAAGAAAAATCAGAAGGAATTAAAAGGTTCGGATAAAGCAATTTAAATTAACCATGGGAGGGGTGGAGGGGTGTCCTAGTCTTCGGTGCCACAGCCAAGTTTCCTGCTTCATGGATCCGTGAGCCAATATCGCACTGCCATGTTGAGCTATCTCGTCCACGTAGTAGAGTCTCTGCTTCTCAGTGCCACTCCCAAGAATCCTCCTTGTCTGAATATCCTGCAAGATACAAAAGTTGGGATGCATCAGAAGTGTACATTTTAATTCCTTAGTCACATGACTAATAGACATCAGTCTCTGAGATAAAGTAGGGACATATAGACAATTTGTAAGACGGAGGGTGGGTGATATCTCAATCGTGCCAGATCCCATAACATTAATCAAATCCCCGCCCGCAGTCTTAATATATGATCTCGGAACCTCACTAAAGTCAAGAAAATCATTTCTATCCGTAGTCATGGTATCAGTAGCCCCACAGTCAAATATCTAGCCCTTCGAATTTTATTAGTAATATCAGAAACATGAAATGCAGCGGAAAAATCTCGTAGGGGTGTAAACTGATTTTCTGACTCAAAGTTGGGGTAAATATTTAATTTCTGGGAAGGCAGGGGTGCACTTTTAATTTTCGGTAAATGAGGGGGGTCAAACTTAATGGGATGGGGTCTCTTTTGATATTCCATAAATTTCTGGGGTAAAAAATGAGAATTCCCAAACTTTAAATTAGGGTTTGGACAAAATCCAAACCCTTTACCTCATTTGGATGCGCCGCCGCTGTTCTCTGCCTATTCCGAAAAATTTCCGGCGCCTCTCACTCCTCTACCGACCGGTGAAGCTATCTAACTCGTCCATGTTCCAGTTCCGGTTGGCTCCCCATGGTTCCCGGTCTCAATCCGCCGTGGCGCTCCATATCCGTTCACCCCAATCCATCTTTGTTTGGGCCTGTGATGCCCTTGTTTTTTGTCGTTCTTCCCATCATTCTGGGTATCCAAGCCATTTGAAGCAGGTCTCCCAAGTGTGTTTCTGTTTTCCACAATTGGAGCACCATAATTTTGAAGTATCGGGCCTGTTTCCCGGTCGTTTGGTGGTAACGGAGCGCGACAGTGGTGGTCCGTTGTGGTTTGGAGGTCGCTGGGTTTGTACGGCGAAGCCCTGGCTAATTTCCCCCCAAGTGATGAATCGGTGCTTCCACCGTAGGCTTCTCCAGTGGGTGGAGACGACGCCGGTGGCATGATGCGACGTCGAGCCGCCTCCTTCTGCACCCATCCATACGCTGCCTCTACTGATGGGGTCAGCTCCTCCTTCAAGATGTCCCTCCGAATCGAATCATACTCCTGATTCAATCCAGTCAAAAATTAATCAAACGCTTCTCGTTTGAGTGCGTTCGGAACTGATCAATCCCCTTGTCACAGCAGCTAATCGGCTGCTTCTGGCTTCTGTCAATGTTGATCCACAACCCATGGATCCTCCAGTAATAAGTCTCTAGATCGAGGCTTCCTTGTATGATGTTTAGCGCATTTTCTTCCAGGTCGTAGATGTGGTATTTGTCGGCTATGTTTTCAAACGTCACAACGAGGCTATCCCACAATGCTTTGGTTGTTTGATGGTGTGTGAAATCGGTGATGATATCATTCTCCATGTTGTCGACGATCCACGAGAACACCACCAAGTTGCCCACTCGTCGAACCCCTTACTTCTCGGTTCCGGGGGTTCGTTTCTGATGTACGAATAGGCTCCTCGACCTCCTATCTTTACCTTGATCAATCTTGACCACAAGGGGTAGTTCTCCCCATTCAATTTGAATGCAATTGTGACACTTTTTCTATTTCTCAAACTGGTTATCTGCTCTGGCTGTTCTGGTTTTGTATCATCTGTATCTGACATTTTGGCTAGCTGTAGGGTTCGATTTCTGATCGTTGGGAAAGAAAGGTCGGGAAAGGTATTTTAGGGCTATGATGAGAATTTTCTGAGCCCGGATCGTTGCTGCTCTGAGGCCATGTAGAAGTCGGTAGAAGGTATTAATCTTATTCAATATATCAACAATGCAGAGTTTATAGGTGGTATATATAGATTAGGATCTTCTATACATGGTAAACCTAGATTACACTAATTACTCTTCTATCATATGTGAAATATCCTCTCATATCAATTCCTATTTTGTACAATATCTTATAACAATTATTAATAACAAATTCAAATTAAATAGTCGAATTTATGTGGGTTTATAAAGTGGAGTCAAGTTAAATGAATCGTAGATCCACAAAAAATCAACTCCGAAACTACCTATTCATTGACAAAAAATATTCTAATCTATGAGAATGGGAAGAAAATTTTAATTAGTACATTAACTGATTACAATATCTTATACAATTATTAATAACAAATTCAAATTAAATAGTCGAATTTATGTGGGTTTATAAAGTGGAGTCAAGTTAAATGAATCGTAGATCCAAAAAAAATCAACTCCGAAACTACCTATTCATTGACAAAAAATATTCTAATCTATGAGAATGGGAAGAAAATTTTAATTAGTACATTAACTCAAATCAATTAGTACTATTTTATTTATTAATATTATAGTAATAAATTTAAAATATATCTCAATTATTGCAGTAAAGTATTTCGCTTAACAAAAATTAAAGGGTTCTTCATCCTACTATAGTACTTACTATTACAAAATGCATGATCATGATGAAAATAATTTGTTTAATATAGAGATATGGCTTCACGAAGTTAAAAATGGATTTTTAAATGACAAATATTGAAAAAAATAACTTATTTCATTCACAAAAAATGTGCAACATGAATTTTAGTGAAATGTGTGTGCAGTAGAAAAAAAAAAGAGACTGAATAATTAAGTCATATGATTGTGTTTATAGTAGGTCATGCTTAAAGTGATAAGTAAAGGTAAATTATAAGGATAGAGTAAGCCTTTTTTTTTTACCAAAAATGGACAGTTAGCACAATTTTGGTCACTACCTTTATTTTAGTTTGTTGGAGATACTTTATAATATTTCATCTGTTAAGTATATAGATAAATAGAAAAATGCCTCTAGGAATAAGAATGTTGGAGGTAGAGAGCGACAATCTTGTAGCTGTCGCTATGATTACAGGGAAATCTGAGGTGAATGTTAGTCATCATGCGATGGGAAAGATTGGTACTTTGGTAGCTTATTGCTAGAGTTTGATTCGGCATCAGTGAGACATGTGCATCGAGAAGGAAATTTTACTGCAGATTTCTTGTCACACCATGCATACAACTTCGAGATACGAGTACATGTTCTTGAACAGTCGCCTACAAGTCTTGCTATTTGGTTATTACTAGTAAGTAGAATATAGTCTCTTTTGGACGTTGCCCGCTTTCATTACAAAAAAATAAAAAAATAGAAAAATAACTCTATCGAACGACGAAGTAGCATAAAGTTTATTAATTGGTCATTGTCAACTAATGTATAATTTCAAATTAAAGTCAAGATTTTATTTCTTTCCTGTTAATACATCTATCCATCTTTTCACTCCACTTAAACATATTAAATAATAGTACTCCTATAATATAAAATTTCTTACTAAAAAAATAGTAGTACTAATTTGCACTGAATGTAAGAGCATCCGCAACGGTGGCGCTGCTAGCCACCGCCGTCCGCGCTGCTGGCACGGACGCCACCCGCCGCCGCTGCGCTCGCGCCGTGCCAGCGAACAGCTGACGTGGCGCGCCCTCATTCGTCAACGGCATAGCCGTTGGGTTTAAATAATTTTTTTTTAAAAAAAAATCGGTTTTTAATTAAAAAACCGATAAAAAAAAATTTTTTTCCCCAAAAAATTATATCCGTTTATAACCGTTTTTTCCCACTTTTTAATTTTTTTTATTTTTTTTACCCCAAAAATACACACTTTCATCTATAAATACCCTCAATTTCACTCCAAAAAATTCACATCAAACTACACAATTCTCATCATCATTCTCTCATCTCCATTCTCATCTTCAATCTCTCATATCCATTTTCATCTTCATTCTCTCATACCCTACAACATCACTATGTCCGGCCAAGGCGATAACCCTACGGGCTCCCACGTTTGGAACCCCGAATGGTTCGGTTCACAATCGTTTCCTAGTCCGGAAACGGAATATTCGGCCCCTCCTCAAACCCAAGATTCGGCCGTTCCGGGTGGCTACCGTCCATACCCAATCGACGACCAAGGTGCCTCCGAAGGACGATACGGGTGGACACCGGAGCCTAGGCAGACCGCCCCCTCCCAACCTCCGCAAGCTCCTACTCGCGGCAGCGGTGTCCGCACACCGTACACGCCGGTGGAGATGGATAAATTGTTCAAGGCGTACTTCGAAATCTCCGAAGATGCCGCGGTTGGCACGAACCAATCGGGCGATCACTTTTGGTGGCGCGTATCTCGCCGGTACAATGCAAACCGGCCGCCGGGAACGACGGAGCGCAACGAGAGTATGGTGCGCAACTGCATCGGCCGAGCCAACGACGAAATTGGCAAGTTCAATGGCTATTTCCTCCAGGAGTCGCGGAATGCCGGGAGCGGCCGGAGCGAGGTCGACATCATCACTGCGGCGCTGAGCACATACCAATCCATGAACGGTAAGTCGTTCAAGTACCTCAACGTTTGGCAGGAAACGCGGTTCCACCCGAGGTATCTGGGAGGCGTAACATCCTCCTCTAGCGGCTCCTCCAAACGGTCAAGGTCGGTATCCATATCCGACTCCGGCTCCGAAGAAGTGTCTAGCCAACTCGCCGGAGCTAACTTGGGTAGCCCCGACGCCGGACCAAGCGGTTCCCAACGCCGACCGCAAGGAAGGAAGAAGGCGGCGGCCGAGCGCCGGCGCTCCGTGACTCCATCGGCCCCCGCCCCCGAAACCCCGCACCCTATTTCCACCTCCACCCCGAACAACTCGTTGTGGGCCCTTTTGGCCCAACTCAATATGGCCGATAGGTCAACTATGACCCCACGCAACTTCAAACGCACGAGGGCATGATAGTGGGTCTCCAAAAATAA
>NW_024598769.1:0-25904 GCF_004379255.2 Salvia splendens
TCTCTTCCTCTAAAATTACATTCATTGGTTGCTTTTACTTGTGACCAGGCGTTTGCTCGTCTAAGTGCTGTATATGGTGGAACTTACATGTTGAGCAAACCTTAGTGCAAGGTAATATTATTTACACATACCCATTCCTCATACTCAATAACTGTCATCCCCATTTTTATCCCTTGCACCAACTAGAAGGATGAGATGATGCTTCTTTTTTCTCTTTACAGAAGATTAATCTATTGACTTCAAATTATACAAGACTTTGCATTTATATGGAAAAATGTTTTCTTGAATTAAAACTTTGGTTGAAATGTCTGGATCTTTTCTGTTATGAAGATTAGGCTCAAAATAGGAAAAGAAGTTTTGCACTTCATACAGAGTGGGATGCATACTGAATATTGTGCTCCTTAACTGAAGAGGAATTAGTAAGACTTAAGCATGAGTAAACCATAAAACATGACTTTTATGGCTTTATCTGACAATAACCATTGTCATTTTTCCCCTAGTATGTTTCATGTTATGCTCCCATGGAAATTTTGTATTTTAAAGTTAAGTTGGCGTTCTGTTTTTGGCTGTTAAAATGGTGACTCATATGCACTGGTATCAATATTTTTTTTTTAATTTCAGGTCGAGTTTGATGAGGAAGGCAAGATGTGTGGCGTTACATCAGAAGGGGAAACAGCTAAGTCTAAAAAAGTTGTATGTGATCCCTCGTACCTTCCAAACAAGGTAATTTCTTTATATTTTTGGTTTCCCCATGTTTCTTTAAATCCTTTATTGATCTCTTAATCTAATGTATATACATATTCTATATGTAAAATGTTTTCGAAGAATTTAATGTGTATACATATTCGATATTTAAAATTTTTAGGAAGAATTTAATGTGTATACCTATTCGATAATTAAAATCTTTTTGGAAGTGGTACCGTACTTCAACGAGTAGAGTTTATGACATTGGTGCTGTAGAACAGTAAAATATAGAGACATAATGGAGAAAGTAGTAGTGTATATCATTAGTAAACATATGCCACATATATATAGTACAAGAAACTAAGCTAGGCTATGTTACATAACCAATGTGGGATAGAATTCATATACTATATTAACACTCCCCCTCAAGCTGGAACATATATATTGATCAAGTCCAGCTTGGTACAAAGTTCTGAGAAACGCTTCACAGGCAACGATTTTGTGAAGATATCAACAATCTGGTTAGACGATGAAGTGAAAGGAGTAGTAATTGTCCGATTCAAAACACACTCTCGAATAAAATGACAATCAACTTCAATATGTTTAGTCCTCTCATGAAAAACCGGATTGTTCACAATATAGATTGCAGCTTGGTTATCACAATGCATAGTTAAAGGTTCATTCTCCAAGTAGATTCTTGACTCCGACCATCTCAGTAGCAGTATGAGCCATAGCTCTATACTCAGCCTCGGCAGACGATCCCGCAACAGTATGTTGTTCTTACTTCGCCAAGTTACAAGGTTTCCTCCCAAGTAGGTGCAATATCCAGAAGTAGACTTTCTATCAGACTTAGAACCAGCATAATCAGCATCAGAATATCCTTCAATTTTTAGATGTCCATTCTTTTTGAATAACAATCCGTTGCCGCGAGATTTCTTGACATATTGAAGAATTCGAATAGCAGCATCCCAGTGAACTTGCTTAGGCTTATCCAGAAAACGACTGACTAAGCCAACATCAAAGGAAATATCAGGCCTTGTTACTGTCAAGTAGATAAGTTTTCCAACTAGACGTCTATACTTAGCTTTATCCTCCAAGACTTCTCCACTGTCATCCCAAACACTTGGATCAACCTCCATAGGAGTATCAACGGGCTTTGCTCCAAGTAGTCCAGTTTCTTTCAATAGATATGCAGCATACTTTTGCTGAGATAGAGACACTCCAGAATTTCCGTGTGTAATTTCAATTCCCAAGAAATACTTAGGACGGCCAAATCCTTGATAACAAAATGTTGCTGCAAATATTTCTTAGTTTCCTCAATTCCACGAACATCACTTCCAGATATGAGTATATCATCAACATATACAATGAGAATAACAATACCCGATGCTTGATGTCGCACAAAAATCGAATGATCAGACTTGCATTGCTTAAAACCAATAGTTCCAAGGACACTGCTGAACTTATCGAACCACGCCTTGGGACTTTGTTTAAGGCCATAAATTACCTTTTTGAGACAACAAACTTTAGTAGCATCCTCCCCCTCTGCAACATATCCCGAAGGTTGCTCCATAAAGACCGTCGGAGTCAAATCACCATACAAGAAAGCATTCTTCACATCAAGTTGATACATGAGCCACGAAAGATCAATAGCCAAAGAGAACAGAATTCGGATTGAATTCATACGAGCAGTGGGCGAGAACGTCTCAAAGTAATCAATACCATAAGTTTGCGTATATCCTTTGGACACAAGCCGAGCTTTGTAACGATTAATACTACCATCAGCAAGAAATTTTATGGTAAACACCCAACGACAAGATACAATATCCACCGAATCAGGGGCATGTACCAGAATCTAAGTACCACGACTCAAGAGAGCTCGCATCTCCTCATCCATAGCGGCTCGCCATAAAGGGTGTTTGAGTGCCTCTTGGTAAGAAGTTGGAATCACTGTAGACAAAATGCAAAGAGCAAAGGCACGAAAAGGAGCACTCAAGAGAGTAAAGGAAACATGATTAGATACGGGGTGTTTGGTGGTACAAGTACGTTTACCTTTGCGAAGAATACGCAGATCAACAGAATATTGGGTCTTTATTTCATGATAAAAAGATTTTAGAACAGTAGGGACTTCACTTCTGTGTTTAAGCAAATACAACCATGACATACGGGAATAATCATCAACAAGAATTAGAAAATACTTGAAACCCCCTGGACTCAATCCTACTCGGACCCCAAACATCACAATGAACTAAATCAAAAACAGAAGAGCTACGAGTCTCGACTCGTGAAGGAAAGGAAGTGCGATGGTGCTTGCCCAACTCACATGACTCACAATTAAAATCAACAGACGCAACTGGAACTAAACTACGAAGACTAGCAGAAGACGGATGACCAAGACGACAATGCCACTGATATGGAGACACAACAGCAGAGAGAGCACTAGGAGAGACAGATGAAACAATATCCAAGTAGTACAGATCGCCACGCTCATGTCCTCCACCAATCGTCCTCTTCGTCTGCAGGTCCTGAAAGATACAATATGAAGGATAAAAAGTGACAGAACAATTGTGAGTTTTTGTTAGCTGACCAATAGATATTAAGCTGACTGGAAAATTTGGGGCAAACAAAACATTATTAAGGGTAATATGAGTAGTGGGTTTGACAACACCAGTGCCAGTTACAGGAGAATAGTTGCCATCAGCAAGACGAACAGATGGGAGAGAAGATGGAGAAAAAGATGTCAAAAGGGATAATGGAGAAAGTAGTAGTGTATATCATTAGTAAACATATGCCAAATATATATAGTACAAGAAACTAAGTTAGGCTATGTTACATAACCGATGTGGGATAGAATTCATATACTATATTAACAGGTGCTAATTACTTGTTAAGCTTTGTAATTTAGTTTTCCCAAGGCACTCAACATATGAAAGTTAAGCTCTGTGTTTTACTGCATCTTCTTTGATAAATTGATATCATTATTAATAATAACATGTTGGTTGTTATAGGTTAAGAAGGTTGGCAAAGTAGCTAGAGCTATAGCTATCATGAGCCATCCTATTCCAAGCACCAATGATTCCAATTCAGCACAAGTTATCCTACCCCAGAAACAGCTGGGTCGCAAATCCGACATGTAAGTGATCTTGCAACCTATATTTCATTTTTACTATCATGATTGTTATAAGAGATACAAAAGTTAAAGATATATCGTTTATTTATTCTGTGAATAGAGCCTTCCTTTGATTGCATGTAAACTATTACTCACTCCGTTGCATAGTAATAGAGTCATTTTGCCATTTTGGTACGTTCGTCATTTCTCTTTTTAATAATAGTCAACACATTTATTCTCACTTACTTTACTCTCTCTTACTTTATTCTCCCTTCATCTCTCAACCTTTTTTCTTTCTTTTTACTTGACTCACTTAACCCAAATTTTCTTAATACCTGTGCCCAAAGAAATGTCTGTCTCCACTACTATAGAACGGAGGGAGAATTAGATTGAACTTTGGGGGCGACATTAATATTCTAAAAAAACTTGTCTATGTGGTCACATTGGCATATACCAAAATGTTATACGGGACCGAGCAGAAAATATTAGTGCATAAAAGTATGATTTTGGTACAATAACAAACTGATTTCATAAGTGTGATTTAACTTACTTCTTTACATATTTCAAGTGTGTTACGGTTACGGCCCTTAAGAGTGGAAAGTTTCTTAATATTAGATAATTTTTTGGCTTTATAGGTATTTGTTTTGTTGCTCATATTCTCACAATGTTGCCCCAAAAGGAAAATACATTGCTTTTGTCTCGACTGAAGCAGAAACTGATAACCCCCAGAGTGAACTCAAACCTGGTACTGATCTTCTAGGAGGTGTGGATGAGATTTTCTTTGAGACTTATGATCGATTTGAACCAGTCAACAAGCCTTCTCTAGACAATTGCTTCATAACAACAGTAAGTTTTTACATAAATTTACTTAAAAATCACTTGTTGATTAATTGGCATTTCCTATATATGTACAGAGTTATGATGCAACCACTCACTTTGAGTCCACCGTCGATGATGTGCAGAATATGTATACCTTGATTACAGGAAAGGTAAGAATTGAGTCTCCTAACCTATATGTTACTTGGACTCTGAGATCTGAGAGTTCCATCACTGTCTTGTCTCTATACTTCTTTTTTTAGGGAGGACTTGAATCGCCACTTCAATTAATCTGATTGATTGGAAGACAAATTAGATGGACTTTATTGTCTAAAAAATACCACTATTTGCTCTTTTTTCAGGTTCTTGATCTTAATGTTGACTTAAGTGCTGCAAGTGCTGCTGAAGAATGAGAATGTTGGTTGTTCTATGCTTTTATCCTACTAATGTCTTATGGATACAAGAATTTGCCTTGTAAAATCCGAGAAATGACATCTGCTTCAATGTTTCATTTGTTGTTCATTGTGATATTTGTTATTCATGTTTGGGTGAAATCATGCGTTTAGCTCATGCATGCATGCTTCAAACTCGAAATAGCTCGATTTTAAACTCATGATATATAAGGAGTACTAAAGTCTAAATAAAGCAATCCTTGTTTATCCTTAATAACTTATTTAAATGTATCAACATGACACCACAATATAGCAAGTCAATATACTCTACATTAAATTGGTTGTGGACTCAATGTTTTATGATATTCTCATTTCAATTTTACATAATCATAAATTTTTAAATTGAAAAATATTATTTACACGGTATCCATTTTTAAATTTCAGTTGCACGATATTCCCATTTCAATACTCTAGATTAATTATTTAATTTTTATAAATCAGAATAAACTGAAAAATACTACTTCCATTTACAAAATATAATCTAATTTTTTTAGTTTTGTTTCAACTTTCAAAATTAAATTTTATCTATTATAGTAAATTCCACATTCTAACAGAGTGACTCACATTTGCCACAATAAGAGTCATATTTTGTCATTTTTGTCTGTAACACAATAAGAGTCACATTTTTCTTTTATCATAAATGATAAATAGGCCTCACATTCCACCAACTTATTTCACTCACATTTTATTATAAAACTAATGTATATATAAGTGGGGAACATAGTCCACTAACTTATTTAACCAATTTTTCTTTACATTTCTTAAAACTCGTGCCACCACACCAAATATGACTTCTATTGTGGGACAGAAGTAGTGTTATTCTTTTACTTTAATAATTTTGCACTCCCTCAGTCACATGCTACTCACACTTATCATCTTTACAACATAAGTAATTAGTGTTATAAAATTAGCATTTCAAGTATAATAAGAGAACATTTAATAAAGGAATACTTAACTAACTCTAATATCTTAATTAAATATCCAAATTTTTTCTTAAAATAAAAATAGGGTAAATAGTTTAGAAAGGTTCGAAATTGAAAAATGCAACTAGCATGAGACGGAGGGAGTGTTAAAATCTGCATCATTCACTATTAATGCTACTTTCTCCGTCCCAATAAAATGGACTACTTTCATCATTTTGATACATCCTATTAAAATATACTCCACAATTCTATTTTTAGTAATAATTTCTTTAATAATGCGAACCGCATTATATACTAACAGTATTTCAATCTCTTTTTTCTATCTTTTTCTATTTTACTAACCGTAAATGCATGTCATTCTAAGATGTGCTATTTTACTACTAATTTTTTGGAACGGAATGAGTATTATTTTATGGACAACTAATATTAACCTCCGTGCTATGCACGGGACATAAGAGTTTCAAATAATGAATACAAAATATAATAAAAATACAGAAAAGAAGAACTCAAAGCAATGTGAAGATTTAAAAAAAATGTACTACTCCTTAATGAATGTATTATTTATATATAATTTTAATTTATGATCCAAGTGGAGTAAAAACAATAAAATTAATTACAAAAAGAATATGTGTAACTAAGGATCAAAGAATATAAGTTAATTAGAATAAATATACAAATAAAGAAAATATGTGTGAGTAAAGATCAAAGAGTAGAAATTGTAATAAGAAACGTACAATAACAGTATACTCATATTAGATAATTCAAAAACTATTTTAATTAATTAACTATAAATTTTAAAATACATATTGACTAAAACACTTTAAAATTATATAATACATATAGAGCAATCACACTGCAATGACATGCTACAACTTCGTATAAAAATAGAAGTATTATTTTAATATTCAGTTAAACTCACGAATAATTAAAACTTTCGGTCATTCAATTGAATCGAATATAAAAAATGTCTTTATTTTTATGAGGATGAAATATTAAATATTTTAATTAAATAAATATAGCATGAAAATTAAATTATATATTTGTGTTGCCATTTAGTTTATAGATTAATTCAGAGAAGAAATTATTACAATGATGAATAAAAGTTTAATTTTAACCCAAATAGAAGGCAAATTAAACTATTTAGCACAATTCCAATTTTAACTCAAATAAAAGGCAAAATAACAATACATAAACTTAATTACAAAGATGAATTTAAATTAAAAAATATTTATACAAAGTCCAATAAATTAATAGTTCAAAATTAAAACATAATTTTTAAAACATAAATATAATGATATATATGTAACACCCAATTTAAAACTATATTTTTATAAAATATTTCAAAATCATAAAATCCAATACAAATAAAGCCCAAATAATACAATCCTTGGACTAAAATTTCAACACAAATAAACCTAAATAACAGTATACTCCATAAATTAATATTCCCTACAAACCCTACAGAAAAATGTGGCATCTCCCTCCCTTTCTCTTGTATTTTTTAAAATTGGTAGCCCATTCTATGACTTAATTTATCATTAGTCCATCCTCAATTTAATTCTCTTGGATTAAATATAAAATGAGATTTAATTAGTAAGGTCAAAACTAATTGGTTGTTGGTCCAAGTATTAAAATGCCCAACATAAATCAGAGGCCCAAAGGAAATTATTTAATGGCCCAAGTCAATTAAAATTCATGGTCCAAGGAATTAAATTTCATGGCCACAAATTATATAAAATTCATACTCCAAAAATAAAGTTTTAATGGCCTGAATCAATTAACATTCAGTGGTCCAATTTAATTAACATGTAGAGGCCCAAAACAAATATACTCCCATCCGTCTCTGCTTCCCCTCTCTCTCCCCCTCATTTCTTCTTTCCATTCTTCCCCAAATCCTCAACCCTAGTCTCGCCCTCTCTCCCGTCGCGGTGAATCCTTCCTCGCGTTCGGCCGGTGCCGCCGTCGTTATGCACCGGCGACGTTTCCCTCTCTCAATCCGTCTCCGATTTTTTCCATTTTTCCGCCGCCATTTGCCTCCGTCGGCTCCGGCGAATCTACGCCAATCGTCCGTCGATCCCTCGCCTTCTCCGTCCTAGAACCGAAAAAACCAGGGTCTGGCTTATTAAGGCAGCGGCGTTCCTCTTCCTTTCGCGGCCGAGTCGCCGATGAGGCTGAGATGTCGCCTCAGTGGTCGCGACCTAGCCGCCTACCGTAGCCTCAGCGTCGCGTCGAGGCAGCAACTGCTTCCGTCGGCGTTGTCCCCTCTCCAGCAGTCTCGTCAAGCCGCCGCCGCCGAAGCCCGGGGGGGCAGTCCTGCTCCCCGTCGTTTCAGTCGCCGTTGCTACTGTCTTTCAGCCGTCGCCGGGTTGATTAATCAATAATAATGCAGATTCAATTAAAGGTATTTGTATGTATAGGTGTTTTATCTTGTTTGAGAAGCCAGTGTTTACCAATTTTTTGTCCAATAATATCTGCCTCTTTTCTGTCCAATGTTGTCATTTTTTAAATGGCCAAAAGGGTAAACAAAATAGCTTTGCATTCTAAGATGTGCTATTTTACTACTAATTTTTTGGAACTGAATGAGTATTATTTTATGGACAACTAGTATTAACCTCTGTGCTATGCACGAGACATAAGAGTTTCAAATAATGAATACAAAATATAATAAAAATATAGAAAAGAAGAACTCAAAGCAATGTGAAGATTTAAAAAAAATGTACTACTCCTTAATGAATGTATTATTTATATATAATATTAATTTATGATCCAAGTGGAGTAAAAACAATAAAATTAATTACAAAAAGAATATGTGTAACTAAGGATCAATGAATATAAGTTAATTAGAATAAATATACAAATAAAGATTATATGTGTGAGTAAAGATCAAAGAGTAGGAATTGTAATAAGAAACGTACAATAACAGTATACTCATATTAGATAATTCAAAAACTATTTTAATTAATTAACTATAAATTTTAAAATACATATTAACTAAAACACTTTAAAATTATATAATACATATAGAGCAATCACACTTCAATGACATGCTACAACTTCGTATAAAAATAGAAGTATTATTTTAATATTCAGTTAAACTCACGAATAATTAAAACTTTCGGTCATTCAATTGAATCAAATATAAAAAATGTCTTTATTTTTATGAGGATGAAATATTAAATATTTTAATTAAATAAATATAGCATGAAAATTAAATTATATATTTGTGTTGCCATTTAGTTTATAGATTAATTCAGAGAAGAAATTATTACAATGGTGAATAAAAGTTTAATTTTAACCCAAATAGAAGGCAAATTAAACTATTTAGCACAATTCCAATTTTAACTCAAATAAAAGGCAAAATAACAATACATAAACTTAATTACAAAGATGAATTTAAATTAAAAAATATTTATACAAAGTCCAATAAATTAATAGTTCAAAATTAAAACATAATTTTTAAAACATAAATATAATGATATATACGTAACACCCAATTTAAAACTATATTTTTATAAAATATTTCAAAATCATAAAATCCAATACAAATAAAGCCCAAATAATACAATCCTTGGACTAAAATTTCAACACAAATAAACCTAAATAACAGTATACTCCATAAATTAATATTCCCTACAAACCCTACAGAAAAATGTGGCATCTCCCTCCCTTTCTCTTGTATTTTTTAAAATTGGTAGCCCATTCTATGACTTAATTTATCATTAGTCCATCCTCAATTTAATTCTCTTGGATTAAATATAAAATGAGATTTAATTAGTAAGGTCAAAACTAATTGGTTGTTGGTCCAAGTATTAAAATGCCCAACATAAATCAGAGGCCCAAAGGAAATTATTTAATGGCCCAAGTCAATTAAAATTCATGGTCCAAGGAATTAAATTTCATGGCCACAAATTAATTAAAATTCATACTCCAAAAATAAAGTTTTAATGGCCTGAATCAATTAACATTCAGTGGTCCAATTTAATTAACATGTAGAGGCCCAAAACAAATATACTCCCATCCGTCTCTGCTTCCCCTCTCTCTCCCCCTCATTTCTTCTTTCCATTCTTCCCCAAATCCTCAACCCTAGTCTCGCCCTCTCTCCCGTCGCGGTGAATCCTTCCTCGCGTTCGGCCGGTGCCGCCGTCGTTATGCACCGGCGACGTTTCCCTCTCTCAATCTGTCTCCGATTTTTTCCATTTTTCCGCCGCCATTTGCCTCCGTCGGCTCCGGCGAATCTACGCCAATCGTCCGTCGATCCCTCGCCTTCTCCGTCCTAGAACCGAAAAACCAGGGTCTGGCTTATTGAGGCAGCAGCGTTCCTCTTCCTTTCGCGGCCGAGTCGCCGATGAGGCTGCCTCAGTGGTCGCGACCTAGCCGCCTACCGTAGCCTCAGCGTCGCGTCGAGGCAGCAACCGCTTCCGTCGGCGTTGTCCCCTCTCCAGCAGTCTCGTCAAGCCGCCGCCGCCGAAGCCCAACGGGGAGGCAGTCCTGCTCCCCGTCGTTTCAGTCGCCGTTGCTACTGTCTTTCAGCCGTCGCCGGGTTGATTAATCAATAATAATGCAGATTCAATTAAAGGTATTTGTATGTATAGGTGTTTTATCTTGTTTGAGAAGCGAGTGTTTACCAATTTTTTGTCCAATAATATCTGCCTCTTTTCTGTCCAATGTTGTCATTTTTTAAATGGCCAAAAGGGTAAACAAAATAGCTTTGCATTCTAAGATGTGCTATTTTACTACTAATTTTTTGGAACTGAATGAGTATTATTTTATGGACAACTAGTATTAACCTCTGTGCTATGCACGAGACATAAGAGTTTCAAATAATGAATACAAAATATAATAAAAATATAGAAAAGAAGAACTCAAAGCAATGTGAAGATTTAAAAAAAATGTACTACTCCTTAATGAATGTATTATTTATATATAATATTAATTTATGATCCAAGTGGAGTAAAAACAATAAAATTAATTACAAAAAGAGTATGTGTAACTAAGGATCAATGAATATAAGTTAATTAGAATAAATATACAAATAAAGATTATATGTGTGAGTAAAGATCAAAGAGTAGGAATTGTAATAAGAAACGTACAATAACAGTATACTCATATTAGATAATTCAAAAACTATTTTAATTAATTAACTATAAATTTTAAAATACATATTAACTAAAACACTTTAAAATTATATAATACATATAGAGCAATCACACTTCAATGACATGCTACAACTTCGTATAAAAATAGAAGTATTATTTTTAATATTCAGTTAAACTCACGAATAATTAAAACTTTCGGTCATTCAATTGAATCAAATATAAAAAATGTCTTTATTTTTATGAGGATGAAATATTAAATATTTTAATTAAATAAATATAGCATGAAAATTAAATTATATATTTGTGTTGCCATTTAGTTTATAGATTAATTCAGAGAAGAAATTATTACAATGGTGAATAAAAGTTTAATTTTAACCCAAATAGAAGGCAAATTAAACTATTTAGCACAATTCCAATTTTAACTCAAATAAAAGGCAAAATAACAATACATAAACTTAATTACAAAGATGAATTTAAATTAAAAAATATTTATACAAAGTCCAATAAATTAATAGTTCAAAATTAAAACATAATTTTTAAAACATAAATATAATGATATATACGTAACACCCAATTTAAAACTATATTTTTATAAAATATTTCAAAATCATAAAATCCAATACAAATAAAGCCCAAATAATACAATCCTTGGACTAAAATTTCAACACAAATAAACCTAAATAACAGTATACTCCATAAATTAATATTCCCTACAAACCCTACAGAAAAATGTGGCATCTCCCTCCCTTTCTCTTGTATTTTTTAAAATTGGTAGCCCATTCTATGACTTAATTTATCATTAGTCCATCCTCAATTTAATTCTCTTGGATTAAATATAAAATGAGATTTAATTAGTAAGGTCAAAACTAATTGGTTGTTGGTCCAAGTATTAAAATGCCCAACATAAATCAGAGGCCCAAAGGAAATTATTTAATGGCCCAAGTCAATTAAAATTCATGGTCCAAGGAATTAAATTTCATGGCCACAAATTAATTAAAATTCATACTCCAAAAATAAAGTTTTAATGGCCTGAATCAATTAACATTCAGTGGTCCAATTTAATTAACATGTAGAGGCCCAAAACAAATATACTCCCATCCGTCTCTGCTTCCCCTCTCTCTCCCCCTCATTTCTTCTTTCCATTCTTCCCCAAATCCTCAACCCTAGTCTCGCCCTCTCTCCCGTCGCGGTGAATCCTTCCTCGCGTTCGGCCGGTGCCGCCGTCGTTATGCACCGGCGACGTTTCCCTCTCTCAATCTGTCTCCGATTTTTTCCATTTTTCCGCCGCCATTTGCCTCCGTCGGCTCCGGCGAATCTACGCCAATCGTCCGTCGATCCCTCGCCTTCTCCGTCCTAGAACCGAAAAACCAGGGTCTGGCTTATTGAGGCAGCAGCGTTCCTCTTCCTTTCGCGGCCGAGTCGCCGATGAGGCTGCCTCAGTGGTCGCGACCTAGCCGCCTACCGTAGCCTCAGCGTCGCGTCGAGGCAGCAACCGCTTCCGTCGGCGTTGTCCCCTCTCCAGCAGTCTCGTCAAGCCGCCGCCGCCGAAGCCCAACGGGGAGGCAGTCCTGCTCCCCGTCGTTTCAGTCGCCGTTGCTACTGTCTTTCAGCCGTCGCCGGGTTGATTAATCAATAATAATGCAGATTCAATTAAAGGTATTTGTATGTATAGGTGTTTTATCTTGTTTGAGAAGCGAGTGTTTACCAATTTTTTGTCCAATAATATCTGCCTCTTTTCTGTCCAATGTTGTCATTTTTTAAATGGCCAAAAGGGTAAACAAAATAGCTTTGCATTCTAAGATGTGCTATTTTACTACTAATTTTTGGAACTGAATGAGTATTATTTTATGGACAACTAGTATTAACCTCTGTGCTATGCACGAGACATAAGAGTTTCAAATAATGAATACAAAATATAATAAAAATATAGAAAAGAAGAACTCAAAGCAATGTGAAGATTTAAAAAAAATGTACTACTCCTTAATGAATGTATTATTTATATATAATATTAATTTATGATCCAAGTGGAGTAAAAACAATAAAATTAATTACAAAAAGAATATGTGTAACTAAGGATCAAAGAATATAAGTTATTTAGAATAAATATACAAATAAAGATTATATGTGTGAGTAAAGATCAAAGAGTAGGAATTGTAATAAGAAACGTACAATAACAGTATACTCATATTAGATAATTCAAAAACTATTTTAATTAATTAACTATAAATTTTAAAATACATATTAACTAAAACACTTTAAAATTATATAATACATATAGAGCAATCACACTTCAATGACATGCTACAACTTCGTATAAAAATAGAAGTATTATTTTAATATTCAGTTAAACTCACGAATAATTAAAACTTTCGGTCATTCAATTGAATCGAATATAAAAAATGTCTTTATTTTTATGAGGATGAAATATTAAATATTTTAATTAAATAAATATAGCATGAAAATTAAATTATATATTTGTGTTGCCATTTAGTTTATAGATTAATTCAGAGAAGAAATTATTACAATGATGAATAAAAGTTTAATTTTAACCCAAATAGAAGGCAAATTAAACTATTTAGCACAATTCCAATTTTAACTCAAATAAAAGGCAAAATAACAATACATAAACTTAATTACAAAGATGAATTTAAATTAAAAAATATTTATACAAAGTCCAATAAATTAATAGTTCAAAATTAAAACATAATTTTTAAAACATAAATATAATGATATATATGTAACACCCAATTTAAAACTATATTTTTATAAAATATTTCAAAATCATAAAATCCAATACAAATAAAGCCCAAATAATACAATCCTTGGACTAAAATTTCAACACAAATAAACCTAAATAACAGTATACTCCATAAATTAATATTCCCTACAAACCCTACAGAAAAATGTGGCATCTCCCTCCCTTTCTCTTGTATTTTTTAAAATTGGTAGCCCATTCTATGACTTAATTTATCATTAGTCCATCCTCAATTTAATTCTCTTGGATTAAATATAAAATGAGATTTAATTAGTAAGGTCAAAACTAATTGGTTGTTGGTCCAAGTATTAAAATGCCCAACATAAATCAGAGGCCCAAAGGAAATTATTTAATGGCCCAAGTCAATTAAAATTCATGGTCCAAGGAATTAAATTTCATGGCCACAAATTAATTAAAATTCATACTCCAAAAATAAAGTTTTAATGGCCTGAATCAATTAACATTCAGTGGTCCAATTTAATTAACATGTAGAGGCCCAAAACAAATATACTCCCATCCGTCTCTGCTTCCCCTCTCTCTCCCCCTCATTTCTTCTTTCCATTCTTCCCCAAATCCTCAACCCTAGTCTCGCCCTCTCTCCCGTCGCGGTGAATCCTTCCTCGCGTTCGGCCGGTGCCGCCGTCGTTATGCACCGGCGACGTTTCCCTCTCTCAATCCGTCTCCGATTTTTTCCATTTTTCCGCCGCCATTTGCCTCCGTCGGCTCCGGCGAATCTACGCCAATCGTCCGTCGATCCCTCGCCTTCTCCGTCCTAGAACCGAAAAAACCAGGGTCTGGCTTATTAAGGCAGCGGCGTTCCTCTTCCTTTCGCGGCCGAGTCGCCGATGAGGCTGAGATGTCGCCTCAGTGGTCGCGACCTAGCCGCCTACCGTAGCCTCAGCGTCGCGTCGAGGCAGCAACTGCTTCCGTCGGCGTTGTCCCCTCTCCAGCAGTCTCGTCAAGCCCCCGCCGCCGAAGCCCGGGGGGCAGTCCTGCTCCCCGTCGTTTCAGTCGCCGTTGCTACTGTCTTTCAGCCGTCGCCGGGTTGATTAATCAATAATAATGCAGATTCAATTAAAGGTATTTGTATGTATAGGTGTTTTATCTTGTTTGAGAAGCCAGTGTTTACCAATTTTTTGTCCAATAATATCTGCCTCTTTTCTGTCCAATGTTGTCATTTTTTAAATGGCCAAAAGGGTAAACAAAATAGCTTTGCATTCTAAGATGTGCTATTTTACTACTAATTTTTTGGAACTGAATGAGTATTATTTTATGGACAACTAGTATTAACCTCTGTGCTATGCACGAGACATAAGAGTTTCAAATAATGAATACAAAATATAATAAAAATATAGAAAAGAAGAACTCAAAGCAATGTGAAGATTTAAAAAAAATGTACTACTCCTTAATGAATGTATTATTTATATATAATATTAATTTATGATCCAAGTGGAGTAAAAACAATAAAATTAATTACAAAAAGAATATGTGTAGCTAAGGATCAAAGAATATAAGTTAATTAGAATAAATATACAAATAAAGATTATATGTGTGAGTAAAGATCAAAGAGTAGGAATTGTAATAAGAAACGTACAATAACAGTATACTCATATTAGATAATTCAAAAACTATTTTAATTAATTAACTATAAATTTTAAAATACATATTAACTAAAACACTTTAAAATTATATAATACATATAGAGCAATCACACTTCAATGACATGCTACAACTTCGTATAAAAATAGAAGTATTATTTTAATATTCAGTTAAACTCACGAATAATTAAAACTTTCGGTCATTCAATTGAATCGAATATAAAAAATGTCTTTATTTTTATGAGGATGAAATATTAAATATTTTAATTAAATAAATATAGCATGAAAATTAAATTATATATTTGTGTTGCCATTTAGTTTATAGATTAATTCAGAGAAGAAATTATTACAATGGTGAATAAAAGTTTAATTTTAACCCAAATAGAAGGCAAATTAAACTATTTATCACAATTCCAATTTTAACTCAAATAAAAGGCAAAATAACAATACATAAACTTAATTACAAAGATGAATTTAAATTAAAAAATATTTATACAAAGTCCAATAAATTAATAGTTCAAAATTAAAACATAATTTTTAAAACATAAATATAATGATATATACGTAACACCCAATTTAAAACTATATTTTTAGAAAATATTTCAAAATCATAAAATCCAATACAAATAAAGCCCAAATAATACAATCCTTGGACTAAAATTTCAACACAAATAAACCTAAATAACAGTATACTCCATAAATTAATATTCCCTACAAACCCTACAGAAAAATGTGGCATCTCCCTCCCTTTCTCTTGTATTTTTTAAAATTGGTAGCCCATTCTATGACTTAATTTATTATTAGTCCATCCTCAATTTAATTCTCTTGGATTAAATATAAAATGAGATTTAATTAGTAAGGTCAAAACTAATTGGTTGTTGGTCCAAGTATTAAAATGCCCAACATAAATCAGAGGCCCAAAGGAAATTATTTAATGGCCCAAGTCAATTAAAATTCATGGTCCAAGGAATTAAATTTCATGGCCACAAATTAATTAAAATTCATACTCCAAAAATAAAGTTTTAATGGCCTGAATCAATTAACATTCAGTGGTCCAATTTAATTAACATGTAGAGGCCCAAAACAAATATACTCCCATCCGTCTCTGCTTCCCCTCTCTCTCCCCTCATTTCTTCTTTCCATTCTTCCCCAAATCCTCAACCCTAGTCTCGCCCTCTCTCCCGTCGCGGTGAATCCTTGCTCGCGTTCGGCCGGTGCCGCCGTCGTTATGCACCGGCGACGT
The DNA here is from genome assembly GCF_004379255.2 of Salvia splendens. Classification (NCBI taxonomy): domain Eukaryota; kingdom Viridiplantae; phylum Streptophyta; class Magnoliopsida; order Lamiales; family Lamiaceae; genus Salvia; species Salvia splendens. The sequence goes on from NW_024598769.1 coordinate 16,677, forward strand.
TTCCCTCTCTCAATCTGTCTCCGATTTTTTCCATTTTTCCGCCGCCATTTGCCTCCGTCGGCTCCGGCGAATCTACGCCAATCGTCCGTCGATCCCTCGCCTTCTCCGTCCTAGAACCGAAAAAACCAGGGTCTGGCTTATTGAGGCAGCGGCGTTCCTCTTCCTTTCGCGGCCGAGTCGCCGATGAGGCTGAGATGTCGCCTCAGTGGTCGCGACCTAGCCGCCTACCGTAGCCTCAGCGTCGCGTCGAGGCAGCAACCGCTTCCGTCGGCGTTGTCCCCTCTCCAGCAGTCTCGTCAAGCCGCCGCCGCCGAAGCCCGGGGGGGGCAGTCCTGCTCCCCGTCGTTTCAGTCGCCGTTGCTACTGTCTTTCAGCCGTCGCCGGGTTGATTAATCAATAATAATGTAGATTCAATTAAAGGTATTTGTATGTATAGGTGTTTTATCTTGTTTGAGAAGCTAGTGTTTACCAATTTTTTGTCCAATAATATCTGCCTATTTTCTGTCCAATGTTGTCATTTTTTAAATGGCCAAAAGGGTAAACAAAATAGCTTTGCATTTTCCCGCCAAAAAGGGTAAATTTGTCTTTTTATTGAACTGTCACTTTAGATTAGCATAGATAGGACATAGATTATAAATAGAAATACTTCGTTTAGTTTCAAATTCTTAACTGATTTTGCAATAGTAAAAAATTTTCTTGCTAACCCAACAAGGTTATATACGGCCCAGAAAAAAATCTTAATTCCTTCATGTCGTCGCCGCGCTCTACTTTTACAGTCAGCTGATGTAACAATACCTTCAAAATCAAATTCTCATAATTTCGAAGAAATAATCGTTGATTCTCTGCATAGCTGAGAGCTTCAAACAATGAAGTTAGATGTGAATGCTTTGCGGTATCTGACCAAGGATGATTTCAGGGTTCTTACCGCCGTCGAGATGGGAATGCGCAATGTTTGTTTCTGTTCTCCTACCAATTAGTACTTTTTCTAGTTTAGCATTACTATTGCTCTTCTCCTAATCAATTAATTTTTTATTTTTACTATTTTAGCATGAAATTGTACCGGCGGAGTTGATCGGCCGAATCGCCTCACTCAAGTAAGTTGAAGAATTCGTTGCACTGCATAATTGAATTCACCGTAGCATACCACTTTTTTTATCTCGTGGTGTTTGATATGCTTTGTTTATGTCTATGTTTGGTTTTTAGGCATGGCGGCACTTATAAAGTATTGAAGAATTTACTCAAGCACAAGCTGGTGCATCATGACTCTTCCAAGTGTTAGTTTACCTTTTTTCTTGCGTTATTTTAGTTTTTCAGAGCTAATTTTTTTGTAATATGTATTTGAATTTTTTTGAAGTCGATATTTTGATTAGTTTATGTTGATAAGATATTGTTAATGAATTTACCTCTTGCTTTCCACCGTCTGCTTGCACACTCTACTAGGATAAATCTGAGTGTAGTGTATTCTTGGTGTAGATGATGGTTTCCGGCTAACATACTTGGGCTACGACTTTCTTGCAATCAAGACATTGGTGAACAGGGGAGTTTTTGCTTCTGTTGGTCGACAGATTGGTGTGGGGAAGGAGTCTGGTATATGTGCCTTGCACCTGTTGCAGATTTTCGATGTGTCTGTATATAATCATTAAGTGGTATTGATTAAATCTCTTTTTTTTTTCAAGATATATTCGAGGTTGGTACGGAAGATGGCACAGTTCTTGCTATGAAGTTACACAGGCTTGGTAGGGTTTCTTTTAGAGCAGTCAAGTCTAAACGTGATTATTTGAGGCATCGCAGAAGCTTTAACTGGTTATACTTGTCAAGGCTTGCTGCCATCAAAGAATTTGCCTTTATGAAGGTCTGGTTCTTGTACTCTCTCTTTCTCTTCTAAATTTTTTGGATAGAAGCTAAAATGAAGGTGCTGCTCTTGTGGTCGAGTTCGTAATCTTTCACATCTTTATCGGCAGGCCTTGGAAGAACATGGTTTTCCTGTTCCAAATGCAGTGGATTGCAATCGGCATTGTGTTATCATGTCACTCGTCCAAGGTTACCCGCTGTAAGTGTATAAGTTGTGTATGGTCTAATGTATTCCATTTTTTCTTCCTCTTCTCAGGGCTACTACAATGTAAATATAGGCATGTGTGGTGCTGGCGTTCATGAATTAATACAGCTGTGCTAGGTCATTGTAAGGGAAAATCATTCATAAGAGAAATTTTCTCCTATAAGACTCCAACTGCAATATATTTATCACCTACTTTTAAATTACCTGCCAAATTGCCAATGGAGCAAATGGATAAAATGTCATTTCTATTCCATAGTTACAGTTTTATAAGTTTGAGTCAGTACCTTTTCTGGGTTTAACCCTTGCAAGCAATGCTATGTGTGTGGAGGTTGTTAATTAACTAAAAGTTGCCTATTAAACACAGCTCATCTCAATATTTTGCGCCAACCTTGTTTATTGTAGGAGTTGCATGATGATGACTAGGAAAGTAAAGTTGGGTTTGCAAGGATGTAGATGGAAAATGCAATATATATGATTGATATTATTGATTCCAATGGTTTGGTCACAGCTTTTTTATGTTAGATGTTGCCTCTTATACAGGAGTTTCATGGCATTTCCATAATTAAGAACTTAAAACATCCTCATAATCCTGAAACCATCAAGAAGGAAATTTCAATCTTAAACTCTTGAATGTATGGAAATTGTTTTCCAACTTGAATCTTGATATGGTATGGACTAGAATTGTATTTGATCATCCTGTTTCATGCAGTGTGCAGGTTAAGGAGTTGCCGAATCCTGATACAATCTTTGAAACAATTCTTGGTCTTGTTGTACGCCTGGCAGAGCACGGGCTCATTCACTGTGATTTCAATGAATTTAATATCATGGTAAGGCATTGGATGTTGATTTCATGGTCACATTTTTGTGTTTTATTGAATATTTATCCATTGTAATTGTATGTTGTTTTCTGCAACTTGGCTTTGCCTTAGTATTGGCCCGTTCTTACTAGCTAAAAGCTTATGTATGTTGCTGTTAATGTTCTAGACGTATTGTCATCCACCATTTACCGTTTGTTATTTTCACTTTGTAGATTGATGATGATGAGAAGGTGACAATGATTGATTTTCCACAAATGATCTCGGTTTCTCATCGAAATGCACACATGTAGGTTTTTGCAGACCATTACGACAGATGACTTATCCCCACACTTTTCACAATGACTTAATTTTATCATAAACACTAAATTCCTCTTCTTTTAGGTACTTTGACCGCGATATTGAGTGCATCTTCAAGTTTTTCCGGAAAAGGTAGTCGATTACTTCAAACAAAATGCTATGTTGTAATATAAGAAAGGAGCTAGTGACGCCTGGTCAACACTTTACCGTCTAAGCATGTATGCGATATAAAATAATAAAATTAGGATTTTGATAAGATCATTTTTGAACTCACTACATATCTCATGCATAGAGAAGTTTAATTAAAACATGAATAACTGTGTTGGTTTTGAAAAAAATATGTAAGTTGTATTTCAAACTAGCTTTGCTGTTTTTTATGTTGAAATCAAAATATAACTTGTAAACTTTTCATCACTATCCATGAGTTACAATTCAAGCTTAAAAATCGTAACCGGTATTTACTTGCTTGAGCAAATATAGTTTTTGAGAAGCCACAAAGTTGACCAGCATTCAGTTATGTTTGGCCTCTCAAAAAAGATATTTGCTCAAGCAAGTAAATACTGGTTGCAATTTTTAAGTTTGAACTGAAGGCTTGAATGTTGTTATGATAACACTAACATGGTCTCTCTTTTGGTACTAGGTTTCACCTCTCTTTTGACGAAAAAGAAATTGAGTGTGATGATTCAGATGTAGAGTTAGGTGGAAGTTGCCGGCCTCAGTTTTCAGACATAAATAAAGTTTCTGGTGTCCTGGACAAGGAACTTGAAGCTAGTGGTTTCACTAGAAAGGATCAAGATGATATGGAGAAGGTACTGCCTTTAGTCTTTCATCTATCAAATATCTTCAAACAAATTTCACCACAAGTTTTGGAAGTATGATTTGGTCTTTAAATTGTAGTAGTATTTATTTCTGCATTATTTGTATATAAAGAGCTATTCTATGATTTTAATCAAAGGCTCATATTTGAGGCGAAAGACTTACTCTTCTTAATATGAAGAAGCTGCAACCTTCATTCTTTCCTCTGTCGAATATCTTTAATAGCAAAATGCTTTCCACTACAACGATCAATATCTTTCAATACATGATTGACATGTTTGATGGAATATGGTGTTAATTCTTTAAGTTCTGGCTGCCTGCTAAAGTGGCTTTTGTTTTGATGGTTATTATGCAGTTTGTTGATGGGGATGTTGAAGAAGATCTGGGATCTGATTCTGGAGAAAGTGAGGATGCAGATGATACTGCTCAACACATAAATGATGCAACCCTAAGTGGTTTTGAGTCCTTGAGCTTGACTAAAGAGGTGTGTAGAGTTAACTTATGCATGTTAGCTAAGTTTTTTATTGTATGCCTACAGACTACAGATTCATTTAAGTTTCTATTGTTATTGATTATGTTCAGAATTGTGCATTGACCTCTTGAACGTAAAAAACTCTGGTTGCAGGAAGGAGATAACTTGCACGAAGGTGATTCAGAAGCCAATCAAAACATTTTGCATCAGCATACTTCCAACGAGGCTAGACAAAGTAGCGAAATGGCCTGGGAAGATAGGCAGGTTGAGCACCATGATAGTTCAGCGGACGATAATTCTGAAGAAGAAGAAGAAGAGGAGCATGACGATGACCCTGAGCTTGAAAAGCGTCTGACCAAGCAACGACAACGTGCCATCCAAGCTGCTCGTGGGAGGAGGAAAGGTATAACCTCTAGAAATAGTTACAAGGACAAAGGTGGAAAGTCCTCTCATAATTCAAAGATCCAAAAACAATTAGGCAGCTGGTGAGAATGGCTATCGTATCGTACTCGTTGTGAAACAATTCCAAGGCAACTGCCTTAACACTACACATGAGCAGCTCAGATTCGAGAGTAGATATAGTATGGTGCATGTATTTCTTAATATTCAACAGTTCTCAGTTTGATCTGCGTGTAAACTAGCATGAATTTTCTCTTTTTTTGTTTAATATTATCAATATTGTTGCTGTGTAAGGCCCAGTTTTTAGTGTTTTTTTCACTTCAATTCCTTTCACATAATTACCTTATAATCAAGATGCGAGCGTGGTATAAAAAGAAGAAACACTCACTCATACAACCATATACTAATCACATGAACTCTTAATACAAATCAAGTTGTACTGTCTTGAAATTGACTAATCCAAACACAATCTTGGACACGTATGCTTTGGTTTCAATCAGGTAGTATGTTTGATTTCTGGGGCTGTCCCATTATTGTTGTGTGTAGGTGGACTCTGCATCACCTCAAGTTTGAGAAGAGATCCTTGATGATCCGACACCGAATCCTTGCCCTTGCTAGCGTCCTTGTTCTTAGCCTTTTGAGCCCACCCGACCAGCCCGGCTTGAACATGATCTTTGAATATCGCCTTGTTGAACGAACTCCCCATCTTCAAAACCACCAAATCAATATATCAAAACTCTGTGAATAATCCACAAATCTTCAGTTTTTTAGCAAGTTACCTGCGCAACAATGGCGTAGAGCGGTAGAGTGCTGTAACTGCAAAGGAACTGTACAAACACCCTGCACGAAAACAATCACTCAGTTCATCAATGTATACTAAAACTTAGTAATTATATTGAATTGATGGTTTACGCACCCTATGACAAGTCTAGGAATGACATAGCCGACTTCTCCCATTATGCAGGAGTCGAAGCCATTGAGGAGGAACATCCAGAAGAAGACAGCAATCTCAAAGGCATTTTGGAAGAGAATGATGTGGATAAGTATTAGCACGAGGCGTGGGCGGTGGAACCAGAAATGATCGTCCGAAGGGCTCACAACCAAGTCCCCTTCGACTGCTATGTGCTTCTGCGCCACCTCTCGAGCTAGTTGGATTATTATGTGCTCCAGCTTAGTCCCCAGAGTTAGCAAAAGCTGCATTCATTTCATTTCCAGTTATACCAAATTATTTCATGTTGTATATCTAGAAAATAGGATATTACTACTACTTACTACTAGAGGAATGAAGGAGATCCAGAAATATGCATGCCAACCTGATCCAAAAACAAATCAAAATTCATGTTTCAGTCAAGAAAGCATGCATGTATAATTCTCTATTGTTTTCTTGATCATGAGAATACTAGTAGTTCTTACCATCGACGTTCACCAACAAGAAGAGAAGTACGAACACCCAAAGATACCAACTGCAGTTGAGGTCAAGTGATCAGTGAGAAGAAGAATCAACACCCAAGAGCAAAGGTATCCACTGCTTACCTAATTCCAACTACTTTCTTGAAATCTTTTTCGAGAGCGCGAGTCATGTACTTGTAGAAATTGAACTTGGGATTTCCACGGAAATGATTCTGCATAAAAGTAGGAGGTATAAACAAAAGAACAAATCAAAGATAGACTTATATGTTTATTCTTACCATTACAAGCCAAGCCTGAGAGTGGTGTAGTCTTCTTTGCTGACAGAGTGAAAGAATTGCTTGAAGAAAGATTTCTGAAAATGGAAAATAAAAAAACATAACTTCTCATGACAATCTGTTCATTTCTCTATACGCCAAATCCGTGTGGTGTGACTTACCACCCATCCAAACAACGACACTTTACCGATGCCGGAAAATCTGTTCCTGATGAAGGCATGATCTTGGACATGAGTCACAGCTGTAAGATTTCAATCAATATGTGATGAGTCCAAATAAAATAAAATAAAATCAGAAGAGAATTATGGTATGCAGAATGACCTTGTTCAGGATCATATTGTTTATTGAGTATGGAATCTTCCCAATGTCTCCACTGCCGTATCTGTCGAAAACACAAGGCAATTAGGTAATGAAGATGAGAGGGAAGTAAGTTGAAGAAAAAGGATAAAATTACCCTCAAACGCCCAAAGATGAGTGTGAGAACTGAGAATACAACATGGGACACAGCCAACACAAAGATGAAAATGTGGAGATCATGCAGAGCTTTCACAGACAGCAACGGTGCCTTTCCCTACAAACATCGTTTCGTGAGACAGAGAGAGAGAAAGAGATAAAGAGAGAGAGAGAGGAGACCTTGGAATCACAGTAACCTGCAGAGTCATCAGCAGCGGCGAGGAGGTGGCGGGTGGAAGAGAAGGTGAGGAAGTGAGCTGTGGATTTGATCTTTTGTTCCTTGTTGCAAGGGAGCCAATGATGAGTCCAGCCTTTAGGAATGCAGATTTTACTAAGTTTGGATTGAAATGCAGCCAGCATTAAGGATATGAATCCCAGCAACATCAGCTCTGCATCATTCATAAAAAAAAACACCACCCCAGTAAATTAAATAATACTACTACACATGCATTTGATTCATCATCTTACTAATACTAGGAAATGAAAATGTGACCTTCTTTTATTTTCTGCAAGGCCTGAAACAGAGACCCCTGATTCTTCTTCAATAAATACTGCACATATATAATATAACACCACAATTCAATTCAATCCTATCCTTTAAATGAGGTAGTGAAATTGAAAGAAGTAATGAAGAAATGAAGATTAACCTTGCCAGAACTATGGAGTAATCTTTCAGCTAAAAATGATATGGCAACGATGACGCTGCAGACGAACGCCACCACCCATGTCGGAGTATACTCTAGGGAAGCTCCTTCTCCACCACCTCCGGCCATCTCTCTCTCTCTCACAAACACAGACACAGGACAGCTCTGTTTATATCTTCCTTTTATAAAGAATTGGAGAAGATTCAATACAAGTTGATGATCAAGTATTCGTGCCTTGCTTGACAATAATTTGTCATGCATAAATATTTCATAATATTTCTTGATTGCTAGGAATTTACATAATAAGTATGAAATAATCTAAGATGAGATTTATGTATTTGGTTGACTGAATTATGCCTAGCATAATTTAATTTTTAGTATTCAACTAATGAATTATAGAAAAGTAGGGTGGGAACACACTATTAATTTTTTCGCTCACTTTACTTCACAGATTAAACAATATCTTAAAACTTGGACTGATCAAATATGATACATCTATTAGGGATTGGAGAGTGTATATTTTACATGTGCAGGTATGTCTTAGCAGTTAGTATTATTTTTAAAATCTATATTTTCTTAATTACGTATATACGTATATATATAATAGAAGTTGATAGAGTTGGATATTTTAGATATTGTTTCCTATGTGAATTGGTCCGACAGTCGGAAACAATACAACGCCAAATAGGAATCCAATGACAGGAAATCATCAACCTTAGGCCAACCTTAGGCCATCCACAACGCTGTTCCTATACCGTTCCTATACCGTTCCTTAAACCACTATTTGAGGGCCTCACTATACTTTTTTACTCCATTCCTTAACTAAGGAACGGAACCTGCAACCCTTCGTTCCTTAACCGTTCCTTAAATTACTATTCATTCAATTTCATTTTTTTTTATTTCCAACCCAATTCAATTTAAATAAACACACTTTAATAAAAAACAAACACACTTTATTAAAAAAAATACAACATTAAAAAAATTCAACTTAAACTTAAAAAAAATAAAAAACACACACAATTAAAATCCTAAAAACATAAAAAATACAAAATAAAAACACACAATTAAACGTGGGAAAATAAAAAAACTACTCCGCCGGCGAATCATCCTCCGGAGGCGGTCGAGGTTGAGGGGGAGTCGGAAGGCCAAGTTGTGCTGCCATATACACAATTCCGTTCCACCAGGCCGTGAATTGGCGTACGAGAAGCGGGAAGTGTCCGCCATTGAGGCGGTCATGTACGCCACCATAAGTGTGTCCGAGCCTCCCCGCGAGCCCGATCCCGAGGCCGACTGGCTTGATTCGCCTCGGCCCTTCCTCGCTCTAGCCGTCTTCGCCGCCTTCGTCCCTTGCGGCCGACGGCGCCCAAGGCTGGATCCCCGTATTCGTCGGGCGTTGGATCCCCGTACCCCAAACACCTGCGTTCACCCTCGCTGGCCTCACCGGTGTCACCAGACGAGTAGTGCCGCTCGCCGTGTGCTTCGTGCGCTTTGAGGTTGAGCCCGAGCTCGAGCGGACACCGCCGGCCCACCTTTCCTCGTCCTTGACGACGCTGCCAAATATCAACATATTTGAACTGTAGACCGGTGT
>NW_024598770.1:0-18862 GCF_004379255.2 Salvia splendens
ACCACAAAGAATTTTAGGGCATATGTAAGGGACAAAATTAGACTTTAGTCTAAATTAAATATAAGGGCAAACCAATTACATCGGCATACAAGCTGAACGCCTCTCATATTGTCCATCAATCACATACAACTCGGCCAGAGCCTGAGATGAAACAACACCGCATAAGATGTAAATACACCAATGTCTGCAGTAATTAAAAAATATCCCAGATAAAACCTCTTTGAGAGCATCAGTGATGATGAAGTATTTAGCTGTGGTTCTATAGCTGAGATAACAGGCGAAGCCGAATATATATTATGTGGCCAGGTTCTGATAATAGACGGGAATCTTTGTGGAATGATGGATTCGTCGCCAAAGCAACAAGAGCAACCTAGAAAAACATATGTTTCAAGCCGCAACTAACTTTTGACATGACCCAAAAACAACTACACAGATTTAAGATCGAATGTAAGAACAATAAAAGAGTTACACACCTCGTATGCAGTGTCGCGTAACCTTGGATTTTCTGTTGGTATGTATGGAACCAATACAGGAAGCTGACGGAGGTGAGCGAAATGGAAAACCCACCTACATCAAGCAATCATTCCATTATCAACTGAGCCATTGCAAGGTATATTCATGCAAATGTATGTAAATATTTTATAGTACCTTTCCCATGCAGCTGATCCTCGCAGTAGTTTGGGACAGCGAGAAGCCGCTTCAGCATATTATGTTCCACAATGAGACTGTCAAGATATTTTAATTTTACCTGTTTGAATCAAACAAATTATAATATACATCTGGAACTAGTTTTTTTTCATAGGAATGAACAAAGCACTAATATAGCCAACTCAAAAAACTAACAAGTTTTACAAATCAGCTTATATAGCACCCTCAAATTTTCATTACAGAGGATGCAGTTCTGATCTACATAGAAAATTTGATGGTATATATTGAACAAACATAATTTTTGCTGCACACCAAGTTCTTAATTATTTCATTATTAAATTACTGATGCATAAATCTTATACACAAGTCAATCAGTAAAGAAATGAAAAGGGAAGTGCAAGATTCAATGCAAATATAGAATAGAACAATAAATTACCAAAGTAGGAAAACATCGTTTATTGACCATGGAGGAAGCAAGGAATTTCCAATCACACGAATTGAATGTAGGAATTATACAGACATATGAATCTTGATATTTTAAATCCAGGGAAACAGGAATAAACATACTACCTCCTCATGAAGCTCACTTCGACCCTGACCAGCTTCAACTGCGGCCAAGGCTTTCTCATGACGCCCATGCTGGAGTAGCCAAGATATATGATCTTCAGTATCCCTAGCATCCCAAATTTGAGTAAGCTTATCTAAACGGAACCATTGTATGTGAAAAATCGTATCGAGTTTATAAAACACTCCCTCCATCCCACCATAAGTGACGCTTCTTTTTTGCACTCATTTTCGATCTTCTTTTTGCTTCTCTATATTATTCTCTCTCTTACTTTACTCTCTCTCCACTTTAACTATTATTATCATTTTCCCAAAATGAGTGCAAAAAAGTAGCGCATCACTTATGGTGGGACGGAGGGAGTATAATATTGTCCATGTTTCTTTAGAGATAGACTTAGAAAGAATTATAGCTACACCAGGGAAAATGGTTATAAGACAATATCTTTTTGAAGGGAAAAGAAAGAAAGTGGAAAGTAAAGGAGAATCAGTCAGGAGCCTACACCCCTCAACAACATGCAACCACAAAAAAAAGCATCATAAAGGAGATAATTTCAGAAAGTAACCTCCCTTTACTGGCCATCTTCCCTCCCAGATATAAGGTTCTAAGAGCTCAACATCCTTACAGTCCCAAGAAACTACCCAGAAATATATATGCAGATTCAACAAGAACAAGCACCGGCGAACTATTTTTGAAACGAAGGGTAAAGTGAGAATATAACACTATGCATCAAATGTTTCATACTTGCTTGCAACCTTAGGCTTCTAGGAGCTGGTAAGGCTAAGCTAGCAGGAGAAATACCCATGCTAAAACTGACAGCTAAATAGCACATTCATTTATATTGCTCAGTTTAACTTTTCAAATCACATCCTTCGCTTGATTATTCTAGTTTGTCATGTTAACTGAAATTCAGCACATATCCATATTTTTCAAAAGAGAGAGTAAAAAAGAAGCAGAAAGGGTTCCCTTTGAAACTTAATCTTATACTTGCATGAAAAAACAGAACCGATGGTAATATCCAATTCAAGTCAGATGCGGACCTAGGCTTAGCAATGACTACATCCTTGGGGGAAACAATATAGTACAAGGGTTCATTTCCAGCAGCCCATTGACCACCTGAATAACTGCTACCTGCATCAAGTGCATATGTTATCAGCTCCAACATCATATCTTGTTCATCACTATTATGACTACAGCTGGTAAGGAAATAGAAAAAGATACAAATTTTCTCTACAGAGTTGCAACAGCATGTAACAAATAGCTTTACCTGAGAATGGAGAATGTGCAAGGGAATAATCTTTGGCCTTGTAATGCTCAAAGCCATGTATTGGCAGTGCATCAGTTGACAGTTCATCATTGTTCTGAGTGACAACTCGCACTTCAGGTCTCTGAGCATTTCCCTATTATATGCAACAAATCAGTAATTTACTTCACAAGGCAATGAATGGTAAGCATTCACAAAGGGATTTATCTAGAGAGAATGAAGACAGCCTTTATATCAAAAACTACGCAGTAAATCTCCCAAAGATCAGTTAACTACAATCAATTCCAAAATGGCAATGTTAGGAGAGAAACTCATAAAATAAAGCTCTATCTGAAACATCGCATTTTATTCCCAAAGAAAGGAGGCAGTAAAGTGCAATCAGATATGATAAGAAAGTAAAGTGTTTGAACTATTTATGAATCGGCTCGAACACCAGAAGAAGAAATTATGCACCAGAAGGATTTCACCTAGGGAATTAATATACTCTATAATATTTACAAAGCCATACTTTGAGAGAACTTCCAAGCACAACTGAAGTCCTACACGTTTAAATTATCAATATAATTTTATATTTGCAACTGTGTGGAGCTAAAGATACCAGAAAAAATATGAATCATAATTTCTAATAAAACAAGATGGAATCAAAATAGAACAAGGAGAAAGAAAATATCATCTACCCTCTCCTGCGCATGGAACACCCACCAAAAGATGAGAATAAATCATCTTCCCAGAAGAAGTTACCCTCTAAATTGATGCATAACCCATATTACTGAAGGGCATAAAAATGATAAACGAGTAAAAGTAAATCGACCAGGAAACTCAATCAGGATACTTGAGGCAATACCTGACGTGAAGGAGTAGCACTGCTGAAGTCCTTCTCCCCATCTTCTTCCACAGGGACATATGCTAGAATAACCAAAGAATCACCAAAGGGTGCAATCCCAGAAATGAAATAGCTGGTTTGAAAAGACGCCACAATATCCACCTTGTTCAAGCTAGACATTTGCAAATTCTTGTAAGTGTCATTGGCTCTATTCTGATTGTTTCTTATTGATACTATTTTAATAGATGTTCCCCATCCAATGACTAGCAAATTGTCATCCTGAATGAAGTGTAATATGTGTAAGTACTTGGCTATAGTTTTTGTTTCTTCAAACCATATCCGCCTAATTTGGCTTATCTCCATAACCAGTATTCACTTACCTGCCAAACTAAATGGGGAAGCAGCAGCTCGGGACGTGGGCTTCCTCTTGGTCTTTCTATGAATGTTAAACGTTGATCATTAGCAGCATCATAAACTTTTACACCAGCGTCATTAGCCCAGGCGATGAGACTATTTCTCCACTTTACTGAATGAATTGGGCCTTCACCAGAGTGCAGGACCTAGGACAAGGAAAAAATTCAAGAAAGATTAATGTTTTAAATATTTTCCAGGGTTATTCGGGACAGCAGCGAATTAACAAATCAGGAAGTAAAATAAACCTGGTCTCGATAACCTATCCATTTCTTCACGTTATAATATAAATGGCCAGCTAAACCTCCAGTAACAAATCTTCTGGATGCTTTTCTCACATAATCCGGGTCTAAAGCAATTGCCTTCATAGGACGATGATACTCAAATTTCAATCTTTCCTCAGTAAAAAGACTATTTATTACAACAGAACCATCATCGGAGCAGCTTCCAATATATTCACCTTCGATATCGAAGCAAAGATCGTTAACTGCAGCAGTATGAGCAATGAATTCTTTAACCTGGAAAAGAAGAAATCGTTAGGAAAGCAGCAAACAACTCATGGTTTGAGAAATATAAGGGTAACAAATGAGGGGGGGGGGGAATTAAACAAATCCATATCCACCTGAAAGGGGAATACTAACTTACTCATGGAAACACAGTTGACATATATACAAAATGGTAAAGACTGAAGATACAACTGTTCATTCTAATTCACGTGCATAGTCTCACTCGATTAATTGCAGCGAGAAATAAGCTTGATATTACATGCAACTCTGGAGGCATTTTTGCAGTACATTTGCTACCTCAAATGATACATAATCCATTCTATTGATAATCTATTTAACTACCAGAGCATCTTAATCTTATACTAACAAAAGCAAATTTATTAGCATTCCATTGAGAATCCTGAGCTACATTACCCAACCATTTCAAACCAGTGCATTTAAAGCATGAAGTGGGACATTTATATCAACAAAAAACAGGGAGTCCAGCACTTGCAATACAGATTAACTAATATAGAAATTTTGCGCATCAAAATATTGTGTCTCTAAAAATTGCAAAATACCAACTTCTACAATAGCTATCAGAGCTGTGGGTATAGCTTCTTTACATTCCAGCTTTATCTACTCAAAACTTCAAAAACTACTTCAATTGACTCTTTGATCATCACAACAAAAAGAGGACACGTCAACACCAAGATCTCAATTTCAATCCAGTCTCCCCGGAAGATCACAAGAGCCCCCAATTTCAAGGCAAAAAGAAGAAAAGCTTATAAAAACAATGAAATTACAGAATTCAATCGAAAAATAGGATCATAAATTCGAGCAGAGACTCACTTGATTCCCGAGGAAATCCAGAATGTGGACGGAGCCGGAGTGAGTGCCGAGAGCGATCATGCGCTCGGAAACGGCGATGCACGAGGCGGCGTCGCTCTGTAAGAGAGTGGGGACGCTGCCGCCCATACGCTGGTACTTAAGGCGCGGCTCTTCCTCTTCCTCCTCGTCAGAGTTGTCTTCTTCAGATTCCTCTTCTCGCTCGTCATCGCCCTCGATTCCGTTCTCCTTCGCCCACATTCTTGGAAATTTCAAGTTTATAACTCTGAGAATTGAATGAATGATTGATTGAACAAGTGTATTCGACAGATGAAGAAGAAGATGCTGGTCAGAATTTAATTTAGTTTTCGAGAATTTATTTTTAAATAGAAAATGGGAGTAGAATTAGGTATCGCATATTTTATTTTAAAAGAGTTCCATATTCAGATTATTTTTTGGTCAAAATTTGTAAGATAAATAAAAAAAGCTATATTCAGTTTTTAATAAAGCATCACTGTCTGTATAATATGATCTCATAATAACTAATTAGGAATATACATCCAATAATTACAACAATCGTAGCATATTTACTTAGAAATAATAACAATATTAGTAAAAATAATTTATCAAGGCATACGAGTTGGCTATCGAATGACATAAGCACACGTAGATATATGTTAGACCATATTTTAGAAAAAGTGAACTACAAAAATGGTATTGAACAATGTAGGTTACATATTTGAGATACTTCATAAAAATAAAATGCACTCGAGGTACCTAGATAAAATTTAAATTCATTTAGAACTTTTGACATTCTCTATGCATCAACGATAATTGACATTTTTTTATATCACATTCTCTCTTTCTTATTTATTTTATTAATTTATAATCTTTTTATTCTTTTCTCTCCTCGCTCTTCCAATTTTTTTATGATTTCTTCTATCTATTATTTTTCTTATTGTGTTTCTTTCTTATTTATTTAATTTAACTTTTTTTAAAATTACAAGTTATACTTCACGTATAATTAATAGTTTGACACACTGAATGAAAAATAATAGGAGTATACAGCGGAAAAAAACAAATTTCAATTTGTATTATTGTTTAGATATAAATTCAATTATTTGTATACATTTTTTTCATCAAATTTCAAGATCGTTATAGTTAATACATTATTACTATTAGTTATAGATATTTCTAAAATTATATTAATATTATTATTTATTATAATTATATTTTTAATAAAATTAAAATGTGATACAAATTTAAATTGATTTTTGTTGTATATGATTTTCATTCATTATTTTTAAATATTGATTATTGGCGAAGTATAACTAATAAATATAAGAGAGATAAATGAAATAAAAAAGAAAGAAAGAAAGAAAGAAAGAAAATAGAGAAAAGATAAAGAGGATGGTAAAATCATAAATAAATTGGAATGTTGTGGAAATATGAGAGATATAACTTATAAATATATTTTATAAAAAAAAATAAATACTTTAGTTGTACTAAAATACCCTTCAATGCAAAAAAGTAAAGAAATTGCAAAACATCCAAAAATAATGAAAAAGTACTCAAAATGAATTAGAATATTGTCCAAGTACCTCATATGTGATTTATTTTAACGAAGTACATATTATATTATCCGGATACCATTTTTGTGATTCACTTTTTAAAAAATTCCAATAAATATAATCATTATTCTCTTCGTTCCACTATAAGTGAGACATGTTCCTTTTTGGGGCCGTCCCATTATAAGTGACACATTTCTTTTTATGGCAAAAAAACAACATTCTATCTCTTTCTAACTTTATTCTCGCTCCTACTTTTTCTTTCTATTTTTTGCTCAGTCATATTTTCTCTGTTCATTTAATCACTAAACACCACTATCTTAAAACTTGCTCCCAAAAAAAATGTGTCACATGTAACGGTGAGAATACAATTCATAGTATCAACTATCAAGAATAATGAGTGAGAAATTTAAACTAAAAAGTTTACTAATCCAAAATTATTTGTCCAAATTATTTCCACTAGAAAGTAGAAATAAAGCATATATGCTGAGAGGTCCACCGCAGCCAAAGAATGATTGGTACTTATGGCTATTTAACCATACCATAACATGTGCCATAACTCACAAAAAAGCAAAACATTAGATTGAAATACGATGATGAGGTGAAGAAAAATACAAGAACTAGTGCAGGATCTGTCTGGAATAGTTACTTATCATGGCTTTGAACACTGATCTTGATTGCAATAGTGGGCATATAGATATTGCAGAAACAAAAAACAAATACTCCCTCTGTTCCATAGAATAGGTCATTTAGGGGCAAAAGTTTTAATGTGTAACTAGTAAAATAATAGAGAAAAAGTAATTGAAATGGTATAGTGGAGATGGGGACTATAAATAATAAAAAAAAAAAGAGAAGGAGAAAAATGTTATTATAAATGGATATATGAACTATTTATACGAGACAGACGAAAAAAGAAATATGATATATTTCTATAGGATGAAAGAAGTAAATAGTAGTAACTCAAGGGTTATATTTTTCCAATTTTTGAAAAAGGAGTTATTAAGATTTTGTGCTTAACTGACCTTTTTACGGCAAGTTGGTTATGCTATAAAGAGCATCTGCAATAGCTGGATGTCAGGTAGGACTAGATGGATATCCGTGGGGGTGTTCGCCGCAATAGCGTACGTCAGGTAAGACGTCCCGAAGTAGGACGAGCTCTCGTCCACGCTCGAAACCGGACGTCCTACCCGACATCCGTGCTCTTGTCTGCTATTGCGCGAACAAGAGGTAGGACGTCCCATTTTTTTTACTTTTTTTTATTTATACTCAATATTTACAACTCATTCCGCTTCATTTTTTTATATTTGATAAACATCAACAATTAAAATGAATTAATCGTATTTTTCAATTTGTTTTATTGGCTAGGGCATCGGCTAGTCCTAGTGCTAGGCAATTATTGTGAAGTGGGATGTCCTAGTGATGTGGCAGTGTAGGTGTGATGTCCTAGTAACGTGGCAGGAGGTATTTTTGAGATGTCCTAATGCTAGGTTATTAGAATGTCCGTCCTGCTGTGGATGCTAAAACGATTGGTTTTTGCCTCCTCGCTAGATTTCCACTTCCGTATTAGACTACTAGAATCATAATGGTTCCCATATTGATAGAATTTTACTTGCTTGTTATTTACTCAACTAAATACTCTCCGTCCATTAATAATTAAGAATAAGTGGCTGTGTGTATTATATGGATTTTGATGAAAATTAGCTCGTAGATATTATCAATTCAATTTTAATAAATTGTGGCTCTTGGACTAGTGGTTATGGAAACATTCTGCATATGTAACAAGTGGGTCTGGGCCAGATGGGTGGATTCAATGGGCCAATTTTATAGGCCCAATCTATATAACACTAGGACCCCAAAGCCTTCAAAGTTAATTGGCATTCCACATGCCTTCTCGTATTAGTATTAATCATTTATATGAGCACGCGTTAAAACAAATTTGATATTACTACTATACAATAATTTATTTAATTCAAATCACTAGTATACTTAACTCTTTTTTTAGGGAAAGTATACTTAACTCTTAAAACATAAATATCTTGAAATCCCATCAACAACAAAAATATTTATATATGTACTCCTACAATATTATTTTGTTTAATGGATAGTCTACGAGCATATA
Organism: Salvia splendens; assembly: GCF_004379255.2. Classification (NCBI taxonomy): domain Eukaryota; kingdom Viridiplantae; phylum Streptophyta; class Magnoliopsida; order Lamiales; family Lamiaceae; genus Salvia; species Salvia splendens. The sequence continues at coordinate 8,709 of NW_024598770.1, forward strand.
TTCATCGGTTAGTGATGGGATTAAGATTAAAGCCTATGGTTTATCCTTGCCCTTTCTATTATTCCACAAATTTTAAAGTTTAATCAAGAAAATAATCATGCAAAGGTACCGTAGTTTAAAAACTCTTCTTTTGGTGAGATCCGATTCCAAACAAATACACATAAAATATAAAGCCATATAGCTAGCTAGACTTATGTTTTTGATAGACGTGGTTGTGAATTGAGCAGGGGTAGATTTTATGGATAAAGATCCAATCTTAATTGGACGGGTGTTATATAAAATCAAAGTTATGCGATGTAACATCTCAACTAATTTAATTGATCCTTATGCATTGAATAATTAAAACAAATTATTATTAAAGATGGATATCGCGCGATAACGAACGAAATTGATAGATAGCAAACTTTATTAATTTCGTACGGTATCGTTCTCGACCTGCCCTGCCCTGATTTGTTTTGTTTGGTTTGGTCTCTTCTTTGCTTCTAATTTGTTTGATTTGAAGATTAACCAAACTAGTCAATTCCATAGTAAAAGTTTTTGACAAGAATCAGAAATTCTATTACTCTGACTTAATGGGGAATATTAGAATGAAGAAAAGAAACAAGATGAAGATTCAATCAACTATATTACAAGATTGAGATTTCAGATTAGTATGGTTGGTTTGTAATTAATTTAAAATTCTCTGCAATACACATGAACACGCAATTATAAGAAAAATAAGAATATTCTCCCTATGAAGTTCGTTTACTTTAGATACTCCTATTAAAATTATAAATAATGTGTAATACACACAGCAAGTTGTGGTAATGCTTCCAAAATACTTGTGAATGAATGTGGGGATGGAAAATATAGAATAATTTATTTAGTGATAAGGAATTCCGTGCCTAACTAATTATACATACATTCTCACGTCTCTACATAAAATATGTTCCAAATAGAAGAGGATCCTATGCAAGTTTATGTATATGGACAATCAAGAGAGAGTGACATGACCAAATTTAGAGGGAGAAGATAGTGCCACACTTCCCGTCAGATTCGGAAGATGCATCCTCTCATTTTTTTTCATTTCAATTTCTATAACAACTTCAATTCATTTAATTTATTTGTCCTAATATACTACTCCTATGTAGTAAAAATAAGTTACGAGGATTTATTGAGTTAATAAATATTTCATTTTTTCAGTCACATGTATACGAGGGGGAAACCTTGCTATAAGGAGTAGATACAAATTAAGGTTCATAACAAAAACAAATCCAACAACTAATTGGCCATAACAACTGATCAACATCAAGTCTTCGTAATAATTTGATATGATCATAGCAACTAGATTTTAATCATATGCCAATAATCATGCCAAAATATGATAACTACGCACTAGATATATATATATATATATATGTATATATTGTATTTTATAGTTTAAAAATTCGATAAGCTTAAATTGAAGTCACTACATATAGCTCTTTCTTGCAATTGTTTGGAACATGAAAATGAATTTTTGGAATCGTTTTATTACGTTTGGGCAATTATTGATGTTTATCCTTAAAAATTTGGCGTTGCAACTGTTTTTGGACAATAATAAGTTTGTAACTGGATAGAAAGGCAGATAGAAACAAAAGAAAGCCATATATTAAGAGTCAGCCATAGTTATGATTAAGTAGTGATCAAAATGTACATATATACATAATTAAATTTTTTAGATATTTTATATTTAAGTATAATCAATTTAAATTTAATTAATATTTTATATAATTATCCTTCTACGATAATTTAGCAAAAAATCAATTAAAAATATTTGCATACTAGATATTACGGGATATATGGATATTTATCTGTAGTCAAATTGGTACAATTCGAATCGATCAGCTCAAATCCTTTTTGATGATATCTTGAAAATATAATGCGTACAATTTAGTAAGGAAATAATATATAATTAATAATAAAAATATTTTAAATAAAATGGGTCCCTATAATTAGGAGTACAATGTATTTATGCATATCTATGTTTATTATATTCGATTAGAGTTGTGTTTTCAAATGATTTAACTTAATAGTAATTATTCTCATTCGTGATTTTCATATAATCTAAATATCTAATAATGATTTGGACACCTGTTCATGATTTGTTTTTAACTCTAGGCGATAGGATAACAACGAAATGAATAGTCATAGTTACACACCTCATTAAAAAAAAAGGCGGTGACGGATCAAGTCGTCACAGCGCAGTGACTCTAATAAATCTCGAAGACATATATTGTTGCATGAGAAGAAAGGAATTTGATTGTACTCCTTTAGAATTTAGATACATACAAATATCCTGGTAATTATCACCACCCTATTATTCCGAAAGATAAAAATTACTACTCCTATATTAATATTACTGTACTTCTCAAACTCTGCCATCATCCTTTTCCTCCCCACAAAAAAGCAACAAAACATCTCGTTAAAATCCTCTGAAAAATGTCCCAACAACATTCTAGTACTACAAATCCAGAAGCTGATCAAACACATGAAAATCCCGAGGAGGGCTACGAAACTCCGACGTCGGAGGAGCACAAGATTCCGCCGGTGTGTTTGAGGCGCCTTCCTCCGGCGCCAAAGAGGTGGAAGAGAAGTTACATGTATAGAAGAATTAGCATTGGGAAAGTGGTGTTAAGTGGTGATGGATCCGCGAATTTTTGATGTTAGCAAATGCTGGTAGAGAATGAAAATACAGACACAAAGAATTTACGTGGTTCGATTTACTGAAGTAAATCTACGTCCACGGGAAAAAGGGAGGGCAAGATTGTATTGCTTGATCTGTTTTCTACAGCTTACAAATACAAACTTGCTATTTGCTATATGGTGTTTTATCTCTAGAGAGCTTAACCTTCTCATATCAGATCTAAGTTCCATTTATATCTTGGACTAAGATCGTGGCTTGCATCACCACCCTAAGTCGTGGATGTCGTGTAGGTCATGGCCTAAGATCGTGGATGTAGCGTAGGTCATGGCCTACGATCGTGGCCTGAGTTGACACCACGTGGTAGTGGGTGTGTTGGACATCCTGTATGGGTCCACTAACTCCTTGTTCGGTCGAATACTGAGACCGAACTGCTTTGGTTGCCGATCTGAGAGTAGAGCTTGATGCCGACCTGAGAGCAGAGCTTGATTGGTTGGCTTTTACCGAGCTGTAGGCTGAGGCCGAACTCTTTGGTAATGCCGAACTCATACTCCTGCTTTGGTTGCCGATCTGAGAGTAGAGCTTGATGCCGACCTGAGAGCAGAGCTTGATAGGTTGGCTTTTACCGAGCTGTAGGCTGAGGCCGAACTCTTTGGTAATGCCGAACTCATACTCTTCCTTGGGCTTTGGGCTGATGGGCCGTCATTGCTGTTGGGCTTGTTTAGTACGCACCCCATCACTACCCCCCCGAAAAGCGAAGTGAATCACTTCGGCGAAGCGAGTCACTTCGGCATTCTGGAATACGGGGGGAGGCTGAAGTCAGGGGACGTGCCCTGCGCGTGACTGCATTAAATGCGGCATTAAATGCGACAGTAAAATCCGGCCGTCGAATCCTGAAAAGGTGGGATATGAAACGGTGCGATGATTTGAAATCTTTTCCAAATCTGATAAATACCGCCTTTCTTCATCATTTGAACACCTTTGCTATTGGCTTCTTCTGCACTCTCTATCTTTTGCGTGAAAAATTTCCTTCCGCTTTCAAAAATTTCCTCAGGATTTCTTCAAACTTTCAAAGAGTAAGAACCATGTCTGCTTCTTCTTCGTCTGAGTCTGGTAGCGGTAGAAAAGGGGGTAAGGGGTCTTCTAGCCGGAAAGAATCCGGGGAGAAGACCGTAGAGTATTTTCACAGTATCTTGAGTAAGGATACTGTGATATCCCTTTACGAAAAATACTCTTTTCCTGGGGGAAGGCGGTGGTTCCCGACGATGATCATAGGGCTAACGATCCGCCGGAGGGTTATGCCACCGTTTACGAAGCCTGCTTAGAATGCGGGCTTCGTTTCCCTCTTCCCCACCTTTTGTAGAGTTTCTTGATTTTTTTCAACTCCCTTTAGGTCAGGTGACTCCGAATTCTTGGAGGCACTTGTCGGCTTTTGCTGCCGAACTCCGTAGGTTAGATAAGGATCTGTCTCTGCGGGCAATCCTTAATTTTTTCCAATTTAAAAGGAAGGGATCTTGGTTTTACTTGATCCCCTTACAGCCTTTTAGGGCATTCTGCAAAACCAAGTGGCCGAAATGGCAAAACCGCTTCTTTTTTATAATAGGACAGCGGCTCCGGGCTTCCCCTGGAGAGGGCCGAAGTCCGTGATTCCTCACCCTCGGTTAGAACCATTGGCCGAGCTCGATGACGAGCTCAACAAGATTCCCATAGTTAGGAAACAATACACGGAGTCTGAGCTCGTCAAGGGCGACGTCGTGTTCGACATCTCGTCTTCGGACGAAGAGGCCGAGGGTGAGGATTTCTCTTTACCTTTATGTTCTACTGCTTTAACGAAGAAAACTAACCTTGCTTTCTTGCTTTTTGGCAGTGTACATGCTGAACAAGGCTACCCGAAAATCTTCGGAGTCCAAGGAGCCGGAGAGGCCGAAAACCGCCAGCTCGGCGTCTGATGCCGAGAGGACTCCGAAAAGGCAAAAACCTCTTCGGATCCGAAGAAGCCGGAGTCAACTTCGCAAAGGGGAGGGGGAAGGCCCAGAAGCCCCGAGAGCGCCAGAGAAAGACGTGGTCTTGGCGCCTCCTTCGGAACATATCTGTGAGCCGTTTTTATGGCCCACGGACTTCGCCGAGGTGAATTCTCTTCTTGATTTTCTGGCCTTGCTTTTTTTTTCTGTATTTTTTGTGGTCCTTTGTTGACTTTTTTCTTTATTCATTTTCAGAGGAACGATATGCTCTCCAAGCTCGTCGCCGTCGAACTCTCCAAAGCGTCCAATGACTATGCCGAGATGCAGAGGAAGTTGGCAGCTGCTTGTCATCGGGCCGAACAGGCTGAGGCTAACTTTGAGAAGGCCAGAGCTGCTAGGATTTCGGCCCAGGATGAAGCTCAGTTTGCCAAAAACCAGCTCGTCATCCAGCGAGAGCAGGCGAAGCGGAGCGATGCTGCTGCCGTGGTTGCCCAAGGGGAGGCTCTCCGTGTTTACACGGAGAAACTCTTTTTGAGCAGCCAGTTCTCGGCCTTTGTCGGTAGCCTGGTAAGGCTAATTGCCGATAAGGGCGAGCAGGGGCCGACGTCGTGCTGCCTCTGTACAGCCGAGAGATAGCAGCTCGGCTTCAGAATCTGCCGCTCCTTGAGGAGCTCGCTTCATCTTCGGTCCTGCTTTCTGCAGACCGAGTCCGGAGTTGTCGAGCTGATCGGGACGAGAACCTGGAGGCTATCTTTGCCTCCGTGGGACCCGTTTCACCCGCTTCGACTTACAACGGAGAGGGTGAGGCCGAGCCGCTGGAGCGGGAGGCCGAAGTCGATCAGGCCGGGCATCCGGAGAAGGAGGCCGATCAGGAGGCGGAGCGAGGCCGGCAGGAGGCGAGGCCGAGGCTGAGGTAGCCCAGGAGAAGGAAGCTGTACCAGACCGAGGAGCCGGAGACGAAGCAGGCGGAGTATGATTTCGTCTCCCTTCTCTTAGTCTAGTTTCTTCCTTGTAAAATGGCCTTGAAGCCTAGTGTAAAAATTTTCCTTGTGAATGAAAAATCCTCTACATTTGTCTTCGTATAGCTTTTCGTACTCGCCTTTACTCCTGTTGTATTTTACTATCTGCTCGGTACAGCTGCCGAACTAATATAGCTGCTTTGTACTCAAGGAGATGGAGATACTTCACTGGAAACGGCTGTACTCTTCGGCTTTAGACGAAGCTGAGAGAAGAGCTATAGCCGATCAGACGAAGAATGACGAGCTTCTGGCTCGTTTAGTGAAGCTGGAGGCCGATATCAAGGACTTAGAGTCCGATAAGAAAGATCTGGAGGCCGAGCTGAACACGACCATTGCTGAGAGGACTGCGTACGAGGATTACATCCGTGTGCGCGGGGGATTGACCATATCAGATGTTCAGAGTCGAGTTGACGAACTGTGGGAGGAATATCTTGTACTCCGGAGGAACAATGCGCTGGAGAGCTCGGCTTGCCAACAAGTTGTGAAATCACTACGGCGTTGGCTTCTCGGTACAACATTGTTCTTTTCGGCGCCCCCTCATAGAGATTTCCTTCGGCATATCGTGCCAACAGATGCTCGCCATCCAATAAACCTCTGGTTCCATTGTTTCAAATCCTACTCCAAGTCAACAACGAACTCCGGAACAGCGGAAATGTCAAGACGAGAACGGGCTCAGGAGCAACCGGAATCGTCAAGACAGGGACGGACTGAAATTCGCCGAGGAGTTGTGACTATGAGCGAGCAAGATCAGCAGATGCTTATTGCAGAGACTCTTCATCGCCGAGGTGTTAGGACTTCTCGGGCTCGGGGAAGAGGCGTTGGGTCGAGGATAGCATCTCGTCGACCTGCTTATTCTTCATCTGCTCGGAACAACCGAACTCGGCTTCCAGAGGATTTTGCAGATAGGTGGCTTAACTTCAGCAACCCTGGACAGTAGAATAGTCCTTTGTAATAGCGTAACGCCATTTTGTAGGGTAGCGGAGTTGTATGCCGAACAAGATTTGAAAAATGAAATTTTGTTTTCGCTTCTAACTGTATTTACAGCTTAGCGAAAAAATTTCATCGTACTTGTCCTCGGTCTTATGAAGTAACTTCTTTGACCGGACTTGGTCTTGGTCTGATGAATAAACTTCTTTGACCGGACTCGTCTTTGGTCTGATGAAATAAACATCTTTGACCGGACTCGTCTTTGGTCTGATGAAATAAACATCTTTGACCGACTCGTCTTTGGTCTGATGAAATAAACATCTTTGACCGGACTCGTCTTTGGTCTGATGAAATAACATCTTTGACCGGACTCGTCTTTGGTCTGATGAAATAAACATCTTTGACCGGACTTGGTTTGTGTTCTAATTTGGCGATTTTTGTCGCCGGGATCGAACTTTCCCTTGTCCTAATTCGGCGAGTTTTATCGCGTGGATCGGACTTTCCCAGTTAACCGAAGTGGTCTTATGCAGTAAACCTCTTTGACTAGACATGGTCGTCCCCGGTCTTATGAGGTAAACTTCTTTGACCGAACTTGGTCGTCCTAATTCGGCGAGGTTTATCGCGTGGATCGGACTTTCCCTAATTGCAGTTCGTTTCAGACGAAGTGCTTGTTAAGCTGAATTGCGGTCTTGTATCCTCCTTGGAAGCTTGGACTCACAATCGTTGGCTTATTGCAGTTCGTTTCAGACGGACTGCTTGTTAAGCTGAATTGTGGTCTTATATCCTCCTTAGAAGCTTGGACTCACAATAGTCTTTAATAATCGATCTAAAAAGGGGATCAGTCTTTAAAGAACGATATACCTTGGTACCATTTGTAAGAGACGACAAGCACATAGAGACAAAACACATAGGGAAAAAATGAAAAAGACGAAGGAAAAAAACTTTAAACCTTTTTTTAAAACGACAAGTAAAAGGTACAAGTAAAAAACAAACAAATAAAAACACATACCTATGACCGAACTAGACACGAGACGGACTGACCGGACTTTGTCTCTTACAAGTGGAACTTCTTGAGGTTGGAGACGTGCCATGTTCGGGGTACTTGTTCTCCTGACATGTGAGTCAATTTATAAGACCCTTTGCCGAGGACTTCTGACACCCGATATGGACCCTCCCATGTGGGTTCGAGTTTGCCCAGCTTTTCTGCTCGGCTTACTTCGTTGTTTCTCAAGACGAGATCTCCCACTTGAAATTGAAGCTTTTTCACCCTTTGGTTATAATACCGGGCTACTTGCTCCTTATACTTGGCTGCTTTTATGCACGCCAATTCTCTTCTTTCTTCGGCGAGATCTAGTTCTGCTCTCAGTCCGTCGTCATTCATTTCTGAGGAGAAATTTAGAGTTCGGGGACTGGGTACGCCGATCTCCACCGGAATTACGGCTTCAGTGCCGTACACCAGGCTGTACGGAGTTTCACCGTTGGAGGTTTTGGGTGTAGTTCGGTAGGACCATAGGACTTGAGGGAGATTTTCTACCCATTGTCCTTTGGCTTGTTCTAACCGAGCTTTTAACCCTTTCACCAAGATACGGTTCGTTACTTCCGTTTGTCCGTTTGCTTGGGGATGGGAGACCGAAGTGAACCGCTGTTGAATGTTCAGCTCTTGGCACCAATTCTTGAACGTCTGTCGGTGAACTGAGTCCCATTATCCGAGATGAGGATGTGGGGTATGCCAAATCGGCACACTATGTTCTTCCAGACGAAGTCCAATGCCTTTGAGCTCGTTATCGTAGCTAATGGTTCAGCCTCCACCCACTTCGTGAAGTAGTCCACGGCAACGATAAGGAATTTCATTTGCCGAGGAGCTTGAGGAAGTGGTCCCACTATGTCTATGCCCCATTGCATGAAAGGCCAAGGGCTTTGCATAGTGTATAGATCGGTCTGCGGCATCCTTGGGACATTTGCATGAATTTGGCACTTCGTACACTTCTTGACGAGCTGCACTGCCTCTTGTACCATGGTTGGCCAATAATATCCCCATCTCAGAACTTTTTTAGCTAAAGCTCTGGCTCCGATGTGGCTACCGCACGATCCTTCATGAACTTCTCTGAGGATGTAGTCCGTCTCTTCTGGTCCTACGCACCGCAATAACGGCTGGAGGTAAGACTTTCTAAAGAGGACTCCTTCATGAAGTTCGTACCGAAGTGCTCGGCACGTGATCTTCCGAGCTTCTCTCTTATCCTCGGGCAATTGTCCTTGATCCAGATACTGCAAGATCGGCGTCATCCAGTTCGGCGAGCTGGATACTGAATGTACCTCGGCTTCATCAATGCTTCGATGCATTAATTCTTCCGCCTTTGAGCTCGGATCTGAGGCCAACTTACTTAAGGTATCTGCTCGGCTATTTTCCGCTCTGGGAATGCGGATTATCCGAAAATAGGAGAAACTTCGGCTGATGCTTTGCGCTTTGTCCAAATACTTCTTCATTCTCTCGTCACGGCTTCACTTGTACCCAACATGTGATTTACTATGACTTGTGAATCACAATGGACTTTGAGAGATTTGACGAGTAGACTTTGCGCTAACTGGAGTCCGGCCAGGAGGGCTTCGTACTCGGCTTCATTATTAGTAGTGGGGATAGGAAACGAAGTGAGTAGGTTACCTCGTGTCCGTCGGGAGCGACAAGTAAAATACCAGCTCCACTTCCCATCTTGTTTGAAGCTCCATCTACGAATCCGCTCCAGCAGTCCGGCGGCTCTACTTCGGATTCCAAGGGCTGTGCTAGTTCGGCATTGGCAGAATTCTTCTGTTCGGCAATAATAGGAATTGCTTGATCGAACTTCGCTTCTGCAAGAAAATCTGCCAAGGCTTGTCCCTTGATGGCTTTCCGAGGTAGATATTCAATTGTGTGCTCTCCCAACTCTATAGCCCACTTGGCGATTCTGCCTGATGCTTCTGGTTTGGTCAAAACTTGCCGAAGTGGTAGATCAGTTAAGACGCATACCTTGTGAGCATAGAAGTATGGCCGCAGTCTCCTTGCTGCATTTACTAACGCCAGAGCAATTTTTTCCAGAGGTTGATACCTTGTTTCTGGACCTCTTAATGCTCGGCTTGTAAAGTAGATGGGAAACTGCTTTAGGCCTTCTTCTCGTACAAGCACCGCGCTGATGGTTTGATCCGATGCCGCTAAGTATAAGAATAGTACTTCGGCTTCGGTGGAGCAGAGAGAATAGGAAGCTCGGCTAGATAACTTTTGAGCTCGTCAAAGGCCTTTTTCTGCTCGGCTCCCCACTCGAACTTTGGTGCCTTTTTCAACACCTTGAAGAACGGCAGTTGCTTTTCGGCTGCTTGGGAAAGGAATCGACTCAGTGCGGCTAGACATCCGGTTAGCCTTTGCACGTCATGTATGGACTTCGGCATTGCCATGTTCTGAACGACTTGAACTTTTGAGGGGTTTGCCTTGAGTCCGTCTTTTGAAACCCAACAACCCAGAAACTTTCCCGAATCTACCAAAAAGGTACACTTTTGGGGATTAAGTTTGAGGTTGGCTTTCTTGAGCACGTTGAGAGTGGACTTGAGGTTGTGCTC
>NW_024598771.1:0-22157 GCF_004379255.2 Salvia splendens
TCTTATTCTGATTTTACTTCACTCTTGTTCACAAAACACATCACTCTTACTCTGATTTTACTTCACTCTTGTTTACAAAACACATCACTCTTATTCTGATTTTACTTCACTCTTGTTTACAAAACACATCACTCTTATTATTTGATTTTACTTCACTGTTGTTACAAAAACACATCACTCTTAGCAATTTTGCTTCACTGTTGTTTACAAACACATCACTCTATTCTGATTTTACTTCACTCTTGTTTACAAAACACATCACTCTTATTCTGATTTTACTTCACTCTTGTTCACAAAACACATCACTCTATTCTGATTTTTACTTCACTGTTGTTCACAAAACACATCACTCTTATTCTGATTTTACTTCACTCTTGTTTACAAAACACATCACTTTATTCTGATTTTACTTCACTCTTTTTTACAAAACACATCACTCTTATTATGATTTTACTTCACTGTTGTTTACAAAACACATCACTCTTAGCATGATTTTACTTCACGGTTGTTTACAAAACACATCACTCTTATTCTGATTTACTTCACTCTTGTTTACAAAACACATCACTCTTATTCTGATTTTACTTCACTCTTGTTCACAAAACACATCACTCTTATTCTGATTTTACTTCACTCTTGTTTACAAAACACATCACTCTTATTATGATTTTACTTCACTGTTGTTTACAAAACACATCACTCTTAGCATGATTTTGCTTCACTGTTGTTTACAAAACACATCACTTTTATTCTGATTTTACTTCACTCTTGTTCACAAAACACACATCTTATTCTGATTTTACTTCACTCTTGTTCACAAAACACATCACTCTTATTCTGATTTTACTTCACTCTTGTTCACAAAACACATCACTCTTATTCTGATTTTACTTCACTCTTGTTCACAAAACACATCACTCTTATTCTGATTTTACTTCACACTTGTTTACAAAACACATCACTCTTATTCTGATTTTACTTCACTCTTGTTTACAAAACACATCACTCTTAGCATGATTTTACTTCACTCTTGTTTACAAAACACATCACTCTTATTCTGATTTTACTTCACTCTTGTTTACAAAACACATCACTCTTATTCTGATTTTACTTCACTCTTGTTCACAAAACACATCACTCTTATTCTGATTTTACTTCACTCATGTTCTCAAAAAACATCACTCTTACTCTGATTTTACTTCACTCTTGTTCACAATACACATTTTACTTCACTCTTGTTCACAAAACACATCACTCTTATTCTGATTTTACTTCACTCTTGTTTACAAAACACATCACTCTTATTCTGATTTTACTTCACTCTTGTTTACAAAACACATCACTCTTATTATGATTTTAATTCACTGTTGTTTACAAAACACATCACTCTTAGCATGATTTTACTTCACTCTTGTTTACAAAACACATCACTATTATTCTGATTTTACTTCACTCTTGTTCACAAAACACATCACTCTTACTCTGATTTTACTTCACTCTTGTTCACAATACACATTTTACTTCACTCTTGTTCACAAAACACATCACTCTTATTCTGATTTTACTTCACTCTTGTTTACAAAACACATCACTCTTACTCTGATTTTACTTCACTCTTGTTTACAAAACACATCACTCTTATTATGATTTTAATTCACTGTTGTTTACAAAACACATCACTCTTAACATGATTTTGCTTCACTGTTGTTTACAAAACACATCACTATTATTCTGATTTTACATCACTCTTGTTCACAAAACACATCACTCTTATTCTGATTTTACTTCACTCTTGTTCACAAAACACATCACTCTTATTCTGATTTTACTTCACTCTTGTTCACAAAACACATCACTCTTATTCTGATTTTACTTCACTCTTGTTTACAAAACACATCACTCTTATTCTGATTTTACTTCGCTCTTGTTTACAAAACACATCACTCTTATTATGATTTTACTTCACTGTTGTTTACAAAACACATCACTCTTAGCATGATTTTGCTTCACGGTTGTTTACAAAACATATCACTATTATTCTGATTTTACATCACTCTTGTTCACAAAACACATCACTCTTATTCTGATTTTACTTCACTCTTGTTCACAAAACACATCACTCTTACTCTGATTTTACTTCACTCTTGTTTACAAAACACATCACTCTTATTATGATTTTAATTCACTGTTGTTTACAAAACACATCACTCTTAGCATGATTTTGCTTCACTGTTGTTTACAAAACACATCACTTTTATTCTGATTTTACTTCACTCTTGTTCACAAAACACATCTTATTCTGATTTTACTTCACTCTTGTTCACAAAACACATCACTCTTATTCTGATTTTACTTCACTCTTGTTTACAAAACACATCACTCTTATTATGATTTTACTTCACTGTTGTTTACAAAACACATCACTCTTAGCATGATTTTGCTTCACTGTTGTTTACAAAACACATCACTATTATTCTGATTTTACATCACTCTTGTTTACAAAACACATCACTCTTATTCTGATTTTACTTCATTCTTGTTCACAAAGCACATCACCCTTACTCTGATTTTACTTCACTCTTGTTTACAAATCACATCACTCTTATTCTGATTTTACTTCACTCATGTTCTCAAAAAACATCACTATTACTCTGATTTTACTTCACTCTTGTTCACAATACACATTTTACTTCACTCTAGTTCACAAAACACATCAATCTTATTCTGATTTTACTTCACTCTTGTTTACAAAACACATCACTCTTATTCTGATTTTACTTCACTCTTGTTTACAAAACACATCACTCTTATTATGATTTTAATTCACTGTTGTTTACAAAACACATCACTCTTAGCATGATTTTGCTTCACTGTTGTTTACAAAACACATCACTATTATTCTGATTTTACATCACTCTTGTTCACAAAACACATCACTCTTATTCTGATTTTACTTCACTCTTGTTCACAAAACACATCTTATTCTGATTTTACTTCACTCTTGTTCACAAAACACATCACTCTTACTCTGATTTTACTTCACTCTTGTTTACAAAACACATCACTCTTATTATGATTTTAATTCAATGTTGTTTACAAAACACATCACTCTTAGCATGATTTTGCTTCACTGTTCTTTACAAAACACATCACTCTTATTCTGATTTTACTTCACTCTTGTTTACAAAACACATCACTCTTATTCTGATTTTACTTCACACTTGTTCAAAAAACACATCACTCTTATTCTGATTTTACTTCACTCTTGTTTACAAAACACATCACTCTTATTCTGATTTTACTTCACTCTTGTTTACAAAACACATCACTCTTATTATGATTTTAATTCACTGTTGTTTACAAAACACATCACTCTTATTCTGATTTTACTTCACTCTTGTTTACAAAACACATCACTCTTATTCTGATTTTACTTCACTCTTGTTCACAAAACACATCACTCTTACTCTGATTTTACTTCACTCTTGTTTACAAACACATCACTCTTATTCTGATTTTACTTCACTCTTGTTTACAAAACACATCACTCTTATTCTGATTTTACTTCACTCTTGTTTACAAAACACATCACTCTTAGCATGATTTTACTTCACTCTTGTTTACAAAACACATCACTCTTATTATGATTTTACTTCACTGTTGTTTACAAAACACATCACTCTTAGCATGATTTTGCTTCACTGTTGTTTACAAAACACATCACTATTATTCTGATTTTACATCACTCTTGTTCACAAAACACATCACTCTTATTCTGATTTTACTTCACTTTGTTCACAAAACACATCTTATTCTGATTTTACTTCACTCTTGTTCACAAAACACATCACTCTTACTCTGATTTTACTTCACTCTTGTTTACAAAACACATCACTCTTATTATGATTTTACTTCACTGTTGTTTACAAAACACATCACTCTTAGCATGATTTTACTTCACTGTTGTTTACAAAACACATCACTCTTATTCTGATTTTACTTCACTCTTGTTCACAAAACACATCACTCTTATTCTGATTTTACTTCACTCTTGTTTACAAAACACATCACTCTTATTATGATTTTACTTCACTGTTGTTTACAAAACACATCACTCTTAGCATGATTTTGCTTCACTGTTGTTTACAAAACACATCACTATTATTCTGATTTTACATCACTCTTGTTCACAAAACACATCACTCTTATTCTGATTTTACTTCACTCTTGTTCACAAAACACATCACTCTTACTCTGATTTTACTTCACTCTTGTTTACAAAACACATCACTCTTATTATGATTTTAATTCACTGTTGTTTACAAAACACATCACTCTTAGCATGATTTTGCTTCACTGTTGTTTACAAAACACATCACTTTTATTCTGATTTTACTTCACTCTTGTTCACAAAACACATCTTATTCTGATTTTACTTCACTCTTGTTCACAAAACACATCACTCTTATTCTGATTTTACTTCACTCTTGTTTACAAAACACATCACTCTTATTATGATTTTACTTCACTGTTGTTTACAAAACACATCACTCTTAGCATGATTTTGCTTCACTGTTGTTACAAAACAAATCACTATTATTCTGATTTTACATCACTCTTGTTTACAAAACACCATCACTCTTATTCTGATTTTTCTTCATTCTTGTTCACAAAGCCCATCACCCTTACTCTGATTTTACTTCACTCTTGTTTACAAATCACATCACTCTTATTCTGATTATACTTCACTCATGTTCTCAAAAAACATCACTATTACTCTGATTTTACTTCACTCTTGTTCACAATACACATTTTACTTCACTCTTGTTCACAAAACACATCAATCTTATTCTGATTTTACTTCACTCTTGTTTACAAAACACATCACTCTTATTCTGATTTTACTTCACTCTTGTTTACAAAACACATCACTCTTATTATGATTTTAATTCACTGTTGTTTACAAAACACATCACTCTTAGCATGATTTTGCTTCACTGTTGTTTACAAAACACATCACCATCACTCTTATTCTGATTTTACTTCACTCTTGTTCACAAAACACATCTTATTCTGATTTTACTTCACTCTTGTTCACAACACATCACTCTTATTCTGATTTTACTTCACTCTTGTTTACAAAACACATCACTCTTATTATGATTTTATTCACTTTGTTTACAAACACATCACTCTTAGCATGATTTTACTTCACTGTTGTTTACAAAACACATCACTCTTATTCTGATTTTACTTCACTCTTGTTTACAAAACACATCACTCTTATTCTGATTTTACTTCACTCTTGTTCCAAAAACACACTCTTATTCTGATTTTACTTCACTCTTGTTCACAAAACACATCACTCTTATTCTGATTTTACTTCACTCTTGTTTACAAAACACATCACTCTTATTCTGATTTTACTTCACTCTTGTTTACAAAACACATCACTCTTATTCTGATTTTACTTCACTTTGTTTACAAAACACATCACTCTTATCATGATTTTACTTCACTCTTGTTTACAAAACACATCACTCTTATTCTGATTTTACTTCACTCTTGTTTACAAACACATCACTCTTATTTTGATTTTACTTCACTCTTGTTACAAAACACATCACTCTTATTCTGATTTTACTTCACTCTTGTTCACAAAACACATCACTCTTATTCTGATTTTACTTCACTCTTGTTCACAAAACACATCACTCTTATTCTGATTTTACTTCACTCTTGTTCACAAAACACATCACTATTATTCTAATTTTAATTCGCTCTTGTTTACAAAACACATCACTCTTATTCTGATTTAACTTCGCTCTTGTTTACAAAACACATCACTCTTATTCTTATTTTACTTCACTCTTGTTTACAAAACACATCATTCTTATTCTTTTACAAAACGCATCACTCTTGTTTTGATTTTACTTCACTCTTGTTTACAAAACACATCACTCTTATTCTGATTTTACTTCACTCTTGTTCACAAAACACATCACTCTTATTCTGATTTTACTTCACTCTTGTTCACAAAACACATCACTCTTATTCTGATTTTACTTCACTCTTGTTCACAAAACACATCACTCTTATCTGATTTTACTTCACTCTTGTTCACAAACACATCACTCTTATTCTGATTTTACTTCACTCTTGTTTACAAAACACATCACTCTTATCTGATTTTACTTCACTCTTGTTTACAAAACACATCACTCTTAGCATGATTTTACTTCACTTTGTTTACAAAACACATCACTCTTATTCTGATTTTACTTCACTCTTGTTCACAAAACACATCACTCTTATTCTGATTTTACTTCACTCTTGTTCACAAAACACATCACTCTTATTCTGATTTTACTTCACTCTTGTTTACAAAACACATCACTCTTATTCTGATTTTACTTCACTCTTGTTCACAAAACACATCACTCTTATCTATTTACTTCATCTCATCTTGTCAAAAAACATCACTCTTATTCTGATTTTACTTCACTCTTGTTCACAAAACACATCACTCTTATTCTGATTTTACTTCACTCTTTTTCACAAAACACATCACTCTTATTCTGATTTTACTTCACTCTTGTTTACAAACACATCACTCTTAGCATGATTTTGCTTCACTGTTGTTTACAAAACACATCACTATTATTCTGATTTTACATCACTCTTGTTCACAAAACACATCACTCTTATTCTGATTTTACTTCACTCTTGTTCACAAAACACATCACTATTATTCTGATTTTACATCACTCTTGTTCACAAAACACATCACTCTTATTCTGATTTTACTTCACTCTTGTTCACAAAACACATCACTCTTATTCTGATTTTACTTCACTCTTGTTCACAAAACACATCACTCTTACTCTGATTTTACTTCACTCTTGTTTACAAAACACATCACTCTTATTCTGATTTTACTTCACTCTTGTTTACAAACACATCACTCTTATTCTGATTTTACTTCACTCTTGTTCACAAACACATCACTCTTATTCTGATTTTACTTCACTCTTGTTTACAAAACACATCACTCTTATTCTGATTTTACTTCACTCTTGTTTACAAAACACATCACTCTTATTATGATTTTACTTCACTCTTGTTTACAAAACACATCACTCTTATTCTGATTTTACTTCACTCTTGTTACAAAACACATCACTCTTATTCTGATTTTACTTCACTCTTGTTCACAAAACACATCACTCTTATTCTGATTTTACTTCACTCTTGTTTACAAAACACATCACTCTTATTCTGATTTTACTTCACTCTTGTTTACAAAACACATCACTCTTATTCTGATTTTACTTCACTCTTGTTTACAAAACACATCACTCTTATTCATGATTTTACTTCACTCTTGTTTACAAACACATCACTCTTATTCTGATTTTACTTCACTCTTGTTTACAAACACATCACTCTTATTCTGATTTTACTTCACTCTTGTTCACAAACACATCACTCTTATTCTGATTTTACTTCACTCTTGTTCACAAAAACATCACTCTTATCTGATTTTACTTCACTCTTGTTCACATACACATTTTACTTCACTCTTGTTCACAAAACACATCACTCTTATTCTGATTTTACTTCACTCTTGTTCACAAAACACATCTTATTCTGATTTTACTTCACTCTTGTTCACAAAACACATCACTCTTATTCTGATTTTACTTCACTCTTGTTTACAAAACACATCACTCTTATTCTGATTTTACTTCACTCTTGTTTACAAAACACATCACTCTTATTCTGATTTTACTTCACTCTTGTTTACAAAACACATCACTCTTATTTTGATTTTACTTCACTCTTGTTTACAAAACACATCACTCTTATTCTGATTTTACTTCACTTTGTTTACAAAACACATCACTCTTAGCATGATTTTACTTCACTCTTGTTTACAAAACACATCACTCTTAGCATGATTTTACTTCACTCTTGTTTACAAAACACATCACTCTTATTATGATTTTACTTCACTCTTGTTTACAAAACACATCACTCTTATTCTGATTTTACTTCACTCTTGTTCACAAAACACATCACTCTTATTCTGATTTTACTTCACTCTTGTTCACAAAACACATCACTCTTATTCTGATTTTACTTCACTCTTGTTCACAAAACACATCACTCTTATTCTGATTTTACTTCACTCTTGTTTACAAAACACATCACTCTTATTCTGATTTTACTTCACTCTTGTTTACAAAACACATCACTCTTATTCTGATTTTACTTCACTCTTGTTTACAAAACACATCACTCTTATTATGATTTTACTTCACTCTTGTTTACAAAACACATCACTCTTATTCATGATTTTACTTCACTGTTGTTTACAAAACACATCACTCTTATTCTGATTTTACTTCACTCTTGTTCAAAAACACATCACTCTTATTCTGATTTTACTTCACTCTTGTTTACAAAACACATCACTCTTATTCTGATTTTACTTCACTCTTGTTTACAAAACACATCACTCTTATTCTGATTTTACTTCACTCTTGTTCACAAACACATCACTCTTATTCTGATTTACTTCACTCTTGTTCACAAAAAACATCACTCTTATTTATGTTTTACTTCACTCTTGTTCACAAAACACATCACTCTTATTCTGATTTTACTTCACTCTTGTTTACAAAACACATCACTCTTATTCTGATTTTACTTCACTCTTGTTTACAAACACATCACTCTTAGCATGATTTTACTTCACTGTTGTTTACAAAACACATCACTCTTTTCTGATTTTACTTCACTCTTGTTCACAAAACACATCACTCTTATTCTGATTTTACTTCACTCTTGTTCACAAAACACATCACTCTTATTCTGATTTTACTTCACTCTTGTTCACAAAACACATCACTCTTATTCTGATTTTACTTCACTCTTGTTCACAAAACACATCACTCTTATTCTGATTTTACTTCACTCTTGTTCACAAAAACATCACTCTTATTTATGATTTTACTTCACTCTTGTTTACAAAACACATCACTCTTATTCTGATTTTACTTCACTCTTGTTTACAAAACACATCACTCTTATTCTGATTTTACTTCACTCTTGTTTACAAAACACATCACTCTTATTCATGATTTTACTTCACTGTTGTTTACAAAACACATCACTCTTATTCTGATTTTACTTCACTCTTTTTCACAAAACACATCACTCTTATTCTGATTTTACTTCACTCTTGTTCACAAAACACATCACTCTTATTCTGATTTTACTTCACTCTTGTTTACAAACACATCACTCTTATTCTGATTTTACTTCACTCTTGTTTCACAAAACACATCACTCTTATTCTGATTTTACTTCACTCTTGTTTACAAAACACATCACTCTTATTCTGATTTTACTTCACTCTTGTTCACAAAACACATCACTCTTATTCTGATTTTACTTCACTCTTGTTTACAAAACACATCACTCTTATTCTGATTTTACTTCACTCTTGTTCACAAACACATCACTCTTATTCTGATTTTACTTCACTCTTGTTTACAAACACATCACTCTTATTCTGATTTTACTTCACTCTTGTTTACAAAACACATCACTCTTATTATGATTTTACTTCACTCTTGTTTACAAAACACATCACTCTTATTCTGATTTTACTTCACTCTTGTTTACAAAACACATCACTCTTATTCTGATTTTACTTCACTCTTGTTCACAAAACACATCACTCTATTCTGATTTTACTTCACTCTTGTTTACAAACACATCACTCTTATTCTGATTTTACTTCACTCTTGTTTACAAAACACATCACTCTTATTCTGATTTTACTTCACTGTTGTTTACAAAACACATCACTCTTATTCTGATTTTACTTCACTTTTGTTTACAAAACACATCACTCTTATTCTGATTTTACTTCACTCTTGTTCACAAAACACATCACTCTTATTCTGATTTTACTTCACTCTTGTTTACAAAACACATCACTCTTATTTTGATTTTACTTCACTCTTGTTTACAAAACACATCACTCTTATTCTGATTTTACTTCACTCTTGTTTACAAAACACATCACTCTTAGCATGATTTTACTTCACTCTTGTTTACAAAACACATCACTCTTATCATGATTTTACTTCACTCTTGTTCAAAACACATCACTCTTATTCTGATTTTACTTCTCTTTGTTACAAAACACATCACTCTTATTCTGATTTTACTTCACTCTTGTTCACAAAACACATCACTCTTATTCTGATTTTACTTCACTCTTGTTCACAAAACACATCACTCTTATCTGATTTACTTCACTCTTGTTCACAAAACACATCACTCTTATTCTGATTTTACTTCACTCTTGTTCACAAAACACATCACTCTTATTCTGATTTTACTTCACTCTTGTTTACAAAACACATCACTCTTATTCTGATTTTACTTCACTCTTGTTTACAAAACACATCACTCTTATTCTGATTTTACTTCACTCTTGTTTACAAAACACATCACTCTTAGCATGATTTTACTTCACTCTTGTTTACAAACACATCACTCTTATTCTGATTTTTCACACTCTTGTTCACAAAACACATCACTCTTATTCTGATTTTACTTCACTCTTGTTCACAAAACACATCACTCTTATTCTGATTTTACTTCACTCTTGTTTACAAACACATCACTCTTATTCTGATTTTACTTCACTCTTGTTTACAAAACACATCACTCTTATTATGATTTTACTTCACTGTTTTTACAAAACACATCACTCTTAGCATGATTTTACTTCACTCTTGTTCACAAAACACATCACTCTTATTCTGATTTTACTCACTCTTGTTTACAAAACACATCACTCTTATTCTGATTTTACTTCACTCTTGTTCACAAAACACATCACTCTTATTCTGATTTTACTTCACTCTTGTTTACAAAACACATCACTCTTATTCTGATTTTACTTCACTCTTGTTTACAAAACACATCACTCTTATTCTGATTTTACTTCACTCTTGTTCACAAAACACATCACTCTTATTCTGATTTTACTTCACTCTTGTTTACAAAACACATCACTCTTATTCTGATTTTACTTCACTCTTGTTCACAAAACACATCACTCTTACTCTGATTTTACTTCACTCTTGTTTACAAAACACATCACTCTTATTTTGATTTTACTTCACTCTTGTTTACAAAACACATCACTCTTATTCTGATTTTACTTCACTCTTGTTCTTCACTCTTTTTACCAAACACATCACTCTTATTCTGATTTTACTTCACTCTTGTTTACAAAACACATCACTCTTATTCTGATTTTACTTCACTCTTGTTTACAAAACACATCACTCTTAGCATGATTTTACTTCACTCTTGTTTACAAAACACATCACTCTTAGCATGATTTTACTTCACTCTTGTTTACAAAACACATCACTCTTATTATGATTTTTCTTCACTGTTATTCACAAAACACATCACTCTTATTATGATTTTACTTCACTCTTGTTCACAAAACACATCACTCTTATTCTGATTTTACTTCACTCTTGTTCACAAAACACATCACTCTTATTCTGATTTTACTTCACTCTTGTTTCACAAACACATCACTCTTATTCTGATTTTACTTCACGTTGTTCACAAAACACATCACTCTTATTCTGATTTTACTTCACTCTTGTTTACAAAACACATCACTCTTATTCTGATTTTACTTCACTCTTGTTTACAAAACACATCACTCTTATTATGATTTTACTTCACTGTTGTTTACAAAACACATCACTCTTAGCATGATTTTACTTCACTCTTGTTTACAAAACACATCACTCTTATTCTGATTTTTCTTCACTTTTTGTTCACAAAACACATCACTCTTATTCTGATTTTACTTCACTCTTGTTCACAAACACATCACTCTTATTCTGATTTTACTTCACTCTTGTTCACAAAACACATCACTCTTATTCTGATTTTACTTCACTCTTGTTCACAAAACACATCACTCTTATTCTGATTTTACTTCACTCTTGTTCACAAAAACATCACTCTTATTCTGATTTTACTTCACTCTTGTTTCACAATCACATTTTACTTCACTCTTGTTCACAAAACACATCACTCTTATTCTGATTTTACTTCACTCTTGTTTACAAAACACATCACTCTTATTCTGATTTTACTTCACTCTTGTTTACAAAACATCACTCTTATTCTGATTTTACTTCACTCTTGTTTACAAAACACATCACTCTTATTCTGATTTTACTTCACTCTTGTTCACAAAACACATCACTCTTATTCTGATTTTACTTCACTCTTGTTTACAAAACACATCACTCTTATTCTGATTTTACTTCACTCTTGTTCACAAACACATCACTCTTATTCTGATTTTACTTCACTCTTGTTCACAAAACACATCACTCTTATTCTGATTTTACTTCACTCTTGTTCACAAAACATATCACTCTTATTCTGATTTTACTTCACTCTTGTTTACAAAACACATCACTCTTATTCTGATTTTACTTCACTCTTGTTTACAAAACACATCACTCTTATTCTGATTTTACTTCACTCTTGTTTACAAAACACATCACTCTTATTTTGATTTTACTTCACTCTTGTTTACAAAACACATCACTCTTATTCTGATTTTACTTCACTCTTGTTCACAAAACACATCACTCTTATTCTGATTTTACTTCACTCTTGTTCACAAAACACATCACTCTTATTCTGATTTTACTTCACTCTTGTTCACAAAACACATCACTCTTATTCTGATTTTACTTCACTCTTGTTTACAAAACAATCACTCTTATTCTGATTTTACTTCACTCTTGTTCAATTTTACATCACTCTTTCACAATACACATTTTACTTCACTCTTGTTCACAAAACACATCACTCTTATTCTGATTTTACTTCACTCTTGTTTACAAAACACATCACTCTTATTCTGATTTTACTTCACTCTTGTTTACAAAACACATCACTCTTATTCTGATTTTACTTCACTCTTGTTTACAAAACACATCACTCTTAGCATGATTTTACTTCACTCTTGTTCACAAAACACATCACTCTTATTCTGATTTTACTTCACTCTTGTTTACAAAACACATCACTCTTATTCTGATTTTACTTCACTCTTGTTCAAAACACATCACTCTTATCTCTGATTTTACTTCACTCTTGTTTACCAAACCATCACTCTTATTTACAAAACACATCACTCTTATTCTGATTTTACTTCACTTTGTTACAAAACACATCACTCTTAGCATGATTTTACTTCACTCTTGTTTACAAAACACATCACTCTTATTCTGATTTTACTTCACTCTTGTTTACAAAACACATCACTCTTATTCTGATTTTACTTCACTCTTGTTGACAAAACACATCACTCTTATTCTGATTTTACTTCACTCTTGTTTACAAAACACATCACTCTTATTCTGATTTTACTTCACTCTTGTTCACAAAACACATCACTCTTATTCTGATTTTACTTCACTCTTGTTCACAAAACACATCACTCTTATTCTGATTTTACTTCACTCTTGTTTACAAAACACATCACTCTTATTCTGATTTTACTTCACTCTTGTTTACAAAACACATCACTCTTATTCTGATTTTACTTCACTCTTTTCACAATTTTTTCTTTTTTGTTTTTTTACAAACACATCACTCTTAGCATGATTTTACTTCACTCTTGTTTACAAAACACATCACTCTTATTCTGATTTTACTTCACTCTTGTTTACAAAACACATCACTCTTATTATGATTTTACTTCACTCTTGTTCACAACGCACATCACTCTTATTCTGATTTTACATCACTCTTGTTCACAAAACACATCACTCTTATTCTGATTTTACTTCACTTTGTTCACAAAACACATCTTATTCTGATTTTACTTCACTCTTGTTCACAAAACACATCACTCTTACTCTGATTTTACTTCACTCGCGTTCACAAAACACATCACTCTTATTCTGATTTTACTTCGCTCTTGTTTACAAAACACATCACTCTTATTATGATTTTACTTCACTGTTGTTTACAAAACACATCACTCTTATTCTGATTTTACTTCACTGTTGTTTACAAAACACATCACTCTTATTCTGATTTTACTTCACTGTTGTTTACAAACACATCACTCTTATTCTAATTTTACTTCACTCTTGTTTACAAAGCACATCACTCTTATTCTGATTTTATTTCACTCTTGTTCACAAAACACATCACTCTTATTCTGATTTTACTTCACTCTTAATTCTGATTTTACTTCACTCTTGTTCACAAAACACATCACTCTTATTCTGATTTTACTTCACTCTTGTTTCACAAAACACATCACTCTTATTCTGATTTTACTTCACTCTTGTTTACAAAACACATCACTCTTATTCTGATTTTACTTCACTCTTGTTACAAAACACATCACTCTTATTCTGATTTTACTTCACTCTTGTTCACACATCACACATTTTACTTCACTCTTGTCACAAAACACATCACTCTTATTCTGATTTTACTTCACTCTTGTTTACAAAACACATCACTCTTATTCTGATTTTACTTCACTCTTGTTTACAAAACACATCACTCTTATTATGATTTTACTTCACTGTTGTTTACAAAACACATCACTCTTAGCATGATTTTACTTCACTCTTGTTCACAAAACACATCACTCTTATTCTGATTTTACTTCACTCTTGTTCACAAAACACATCACTCTTATTCTGATTTTACTTCACTCTTGTTTACAAAACACATCACTCTTATTCTGATTTTACTTCACTCTTGTTTACAAAACACATCACTCTTATTCTGATTTTACTTCACTTTGTTTACAAAACACATCACTCTTAGCATGATTTTACTTCACTCTTGTTTACAAAACACATCACTCTTAGCATGATTTTACTTCACTCTTGTTTACAAAACACATCACTCTTATTCTGATTTTACTTCACTCTTGTTCACAAACACATCACTCTTATTCTGATTTTACTTCACTCTTGTTCACAAAACACATCACTCTTATTCTGATTTTACTTCACTCTTGTTCACAAACACATCACTCTTATTCTGATTTTACTTCACTCTTGTTCACAAACACATCACTCTTATTCTGATTTTACTTCACTCTTGTTCACAAAACACATCACTCTTATTCTGATTTTACTTCACTCTTGTTTACAAAACACATCACTCTTATTCTGATTTTACTTCACTCTTGTTTACAAAACACATCACTCTTATTTGATTTTACTTCACTCTTGTTTACAAAACACATCACTCTTAGCATGATTTTACTTCACTCTTGTTTACAAAACACATCACTCTTATTCTGATTTTACTTCACTCTTGTTCACAAAACACATCACTCTTATTCTGATTTTACTTCACTCTTGTTTACAAACACATCACTCTTATTCTGATTTTACTTCACTCTTGTTCACAAAACACATCACTCTTATCTGATTTTACTTCACTCTTTTTCACAAACACATCACTCTTATTCTGATTTTACTTCACTCTTCTGTTTAAAAACACATCACTCTTATTCTGATTTTACTTCACTCTTGTTTACAAAACACATCACTCTTATTCTGATTTTACTTCACTCTTGTTCACAAAACACATCACTCTTATTCTGATTTTACTTCACTCTTGTTTACAAAACACATCACTCTTATTCTGATTTTACTTCACTCTTGTTTAAAAAACATCACTCTTATTCTGATTTTACTTCACTCTTGTTCACAAAACACATTTTACTTCACTCTTGTTCACAAAACACATCACTCTTATTCTGATTTTACTTCACTCTTGTTTACAAAACACATCACTCTTATTCTGATTTTACTTCACTCTTGTTTACAAAACACATCACTCTTATTATGATTTTACTTCACTGTTGTTTACAAAACACATCACTCTTAGCATGATTTTGCTTCACTGTTGTTTACAAAACACATCACTATTATTCTGATTTTACATCACTCTTATTCTGATTTTACTTCACTCTTGTTCACAAAACACATCTTATTCTGATTTTACTTCACTCTTGTTCACAAAACACATCACTCTTACTCTGATTTTACTTCACTCTTGTTTACAAAACACATCACTCTTATTATGATTTTAATTCACTGTTATTTACAAAACACATCACTCTGAGCATGATTTTGCTTCACTGTTCTTTACAAAACACATCACTATTATTCTGATTTTACTTCACTTTGTTTACAAAACACATCACTCTTAGCATGATTTTACTTCACTCTTGTTTACAAAACACATCACTCTTAGCATGATTTTACTTCACTCTTGTTTACAAAACACATCACTCTTATTATGATTTTTCTTCACTGTTATTGACAAAACACATCACTCTTATTATGATTTTACTTCACTCTTGTTCACAAAACACATCACTCTTATTCTGATTTTACTTCACTCTTGTTCACAAAACACATCACTCTTATTCTGATTTTACTTCACTCTTGTTCACAAAACACATCACTCTTATTCTGATTTTACTTCACTCTTGTTCACAAAACACATCACTCTTATTCTGATTTTACTTCACTCTTGTTTACAAAACACATCACTCTTATTCTGATTTTACTTCACTCTTGTTTACAAAACACATCACTCTTATTATGATTTTACTTCACTCTTGTTTACAAAACACATCACTCTTAGCATGATTTTACTTCACTGTTGTTTACAAAACACATCACTCTTATTCTGATTTTACTTCACTCTTGTTCACAAAACACATCACTCTTATTCTGATTTTACTTCACTCTTGTTCACAAAACACATCACTCTTATTCTGATTTTACTTCACTCTTGTTCACAAAACACATCACTCTTATTCTGATTTTACTTCACTCTTGTTTACAAAACACATCACTCTATTCTGATTTTACTTCACTCTTGTTTACAAACACATCACTCTTATTTGATTTTACTTCACTCTTGTTTACAAAACACATCACTCTTATTCTGATTTTACTTCACTCTTGTTTACAAAACACATCACTCTTATTCTGATTTTACTTCACTCTTGTTTACAAAACACATCACTCTTATTCTGATTTTACTTCACTCTTGTTCACAAAAAACAAACTCTTATTCTGATTTTACTTCACTCTTGTTCACAAAACCACATTTAACTTCACTCTTGTTCACAAAACACATCACTCTTATTCTGATTTTACTTCACTCTTGTTTACAAAACACATCACTCTTATTCTGATTTACTTCACTCTTGTTTACAAAACACATCACTCTTATTCTGATTTTACTTCACTCTTGTTTACAAAACACATCACTCTTATATGATTTTACTTCACTGTTGATTACAAAACACATCACTCTTAGCATGATTTTACTTCACTGTTGTTTACAAAACACGTCACTATTATTCTGATTTTACATCACTCTTATTCTGATTTTATTTCACTCTTGTTCACAAACACATCTTATTCTGATTTTACTTCACTCTTGTTTACAAACACATCACTCTTATTCTGATTTTACTTCACTCTTGTTTACAAAACACATCACTCTTAGTATGATTTTACTTCACTCTTGTTTACAAAACACATCACTCTTATTCTGATTTTACTTCACTCTTGTTTACAAAACACATCACTCTTATTCTGATTTTACTTCACTCTTGTTTACAAAACACATCACTCTTATCTGATTTTACTTCACTCTTGTTTACAAAACACATCACTCTTACCTGATTTTACTTCACTCTTGTTTACAAAACACATCACTCTTATTCTGATTTTACTTCACTCTTGTTTACAAAACACATCACTCTTATCATGATTTTACTTCACTCTTGTTCACAAAACACATCACTCTTATCTGATTTTACTTCACTCTTGTTCACAAACACATCACTCTTATTCTGATTTTACTTCACTCTTGTTCACAAAACACATCACTCTTATTCTTTTTACTTCACTCTTGTTCACAAAACACATCACTCTTATTCTGATTTTACTTCACTCTTGTTCACAAAACATCACTCTTATTCTGATTTTACTTCTCTTGTTCACAAACACATCACTCTTATTCTGATTTTACTTCACTCTTGTTTACAAAAACATCACTCTTATTCTGATTTTACTTCACTCTTGTTTCACAATCACTCATTTTACTTCACTCTTGTTCACAAAACACATCACTCTTATTCTGATTTTACTTCACTCTTGTTTACAAAACACATCACTCTTATTCTGATTTTACTTCACTCTTGTTTACAAAACACATCACTCTTATTATGATTTTACTTCACTCTTGTTTACAAAACACATCACTCTTAGCTGATTTTACTTCACTCTTTTCACAAAACCATCACTCTTATTCTGATTTTACTTCACTCTTGTTTACAAAACACATCACTCTTATTCTGATTTTACTTCACTCTTGTTCACAAAACACATCACTCTTATTCTGATTTTACTTCACTCTTGTTTACAAAACACATCACTCTTATTCTGATTTTACTTCACTCTTGTTTACAAAACACATCACTCTTATTCTGATTTTACTTCACTCTTGTTTACAAAACACATCACTCTTATCTGATTTTACTTCACTCTTGTTTACAAAACACATCACTCTTATTCTGATTTTACTTCACTCTTGTTTACAAAACACATCACTCTTATTCTGATTTTACTTCACTCTTGTTCACAAAACACATCTTCTTCTTGATTTTACTTCACTCTTGTTCACAAAACACATCACTCTTATTCTGATTTTACTTCACTCTTGTTTACAAAACACATCACTCTTATTCTGATTTTACTTCACTCTTGTTCACAAAACACATCACTCTTATCTGATTTTACTTCACTCTTGTTTACAAAACACATCACTCTTATTTTGATTTTACTTCACTCTTGTTTACAAAACACATCACTCTTAGCTGATTTTACTTCACTCTTGTTTACAAAACACATCACTCTTAGCATGATTTTACTTCACTCTTGTTTACAAAACACATCACTCTTTTTGATTTTACTTCACTGTTGTTCACAAAACACATCACTCTTATTCTGATTTTACTTCACTCTTGTTCACAAAACACATCACTCTTATTCTGATTTTACTTCACTCTTGTTCACAAAACACATCACTCTTATTCTGATTTTACTTCACTCTTGTTCACAAAACACATCACTCTTATTCTGATTTTACTTCACTCTTGTTCACAAACACATCACTCTTATTATGATTTTACTTCACTCTTGTTTACAAAACACATCACTCTTATTCTGATTTTACTTCACTCTTGTTTACAAAACACATCACTCTTATTCTGATTTTACTTCACTGTTGTTTACAAAACACATCACTCTTAGCATGATTTTCTTCACTCTTGTTTACAAAACACATCACTCTTATTCTGATTTTACTTCACTTTTGTTCACAAAACACATCACTCTTATTCTGATTTTACTTCACTCTTGTTCACAAAACACATCACTCTTATTCTGATTTTACTTCACTCTTGTTCACAAACACATCACTCTTATTCTGATTTTACTTCACTCTTGTTCACAAAACACATCACTCTTATTCTGATTTTACTTCACTCTTGTTCTCAAAAAACATCACTCTTATTCTGATTTTACTTCACTCTTGTTTCCAATACCATTTTACTTCACTCTTGTTCAAAACACATCACTCTTATTCTGATTTTACTTCACTCTTGTTTACAAAACACATCACTCTTATTCTGATTTTACTTCACTCTTGTTTACAAAACACATCACTCTTATTATGATTTTATTCACTGTTTTTCACAAAACACATCACTCTTAGCATGATTTTACTTCACTCTTGTTTACAAAACACATCACTCTTATTCTGATTTTACTTCACTCTTGTTCACAAAACACATCACTCTTATTCTGATTTTACTTCACTCTTGTTTACAAACACATCACTCTTATTCTGATTTTACTTCACTCTTGTTTACAAAACACATCACTCTTATTCTGATTTTACTTCACTCTTGTTACAAAACACATCACTCTTATTATGATTTTACTTCACTCTTGTTTACAAAACACATCACTCTTATTCTGATTTTACTTCACTCTTGTTTACAAAACACATCACTCTTATTCTGATTTTACTTCACTCTTGTTTCACAAAACACATCACTCTTATTCTGATTTTACTTCACTCTTGTTCACAAAACACATCACTCTTATTCTGATTTTACTTCACTCTTGTTCACAAAACACATCACTCTTATTCTGATTTTACTTCACTCTTGTTCACAAACACATTCTTACTCTTCACTCTTGTTCACAAAACACATCACTCTTATTCTGATTTTACTTCACTCTTGTTTACAAAACACATCACTCTTATTCTGATTTTACTTCACTCTTGTTTACAAAACACATCACTCTTATTATGATTTTACTTCACTCTTGTTTACAAAACACATCACTCTTAGCATGATTTTACTTCACTCTTGTTTACAAAACACATCACTCTTATTCTGATTTTACTTCACTCTTGTTTACAAACACATCACTCTTATTCTGATTTTACTTCACTCTTGTTCACAAAACACATCACTCTTACTCTGATTTTACTTCACTCTTGTTTACCAAACACATCACTCTTATTTTGATTTTACTTCACTCTTGTTTACAAAATACATCACTCTTATTCTGATTTTACTTCACTCTTGTTTACAAAACACATCACTCTTATCTGATTTTACTTCACTCTTGTTTACAAAACACATCACTCTTATTCTGATTTTACTTCACTCTTGTTTACAAAACACATCACTCTTATTCTGATTTTACTTCACTCTTGTTCACAAAACACATCTTATTCTGATTTTACTTCACTCTTGTTCACAAAACACATCACTCTTATTCTGATTTTACTTCACTCTTGTTTACAAAACACATCACTCTTATTCTGATTTTACTTCACTCTTGTTCAAAAAACACATCACTCTTATTCTGATTTTACTTCACTCTTGTTTACAAAACACATCACTCTTATTCTGATTTTACTTCACTCTTGTTTACAAAACACATCACTCTTATTCTGATTTTACTTCACTCTTGTTACAAAACACAAAAATCACTCTTATCATGATTTTACTTCACTCTTGTTTACAAAACACATCACTCTTAGCATGATTTTACTTCACTCTTGTTTACAAAACACATCACTCTTATTGATTTTACTTCACTCTTGTTCACAAAACACATCACTCTTATTATGATTTTACTTCACTCTTGTTCACAAAACACATCACTCTTATTCTGATTTTACTTCACTCTTGTTCACAAAACACATCACTCTTATTCTGATTTACTTCACTCTTGTTCACAAAACACATCACTCTTATTCTGATTTTACTTCACTCTTGTTCACAAAACACATCACTCTTATTCTGATTTTACTTCACTCTTGTTTACAAAACACATCACTCTTATTCTGATTTTTCACTCTTGTTTACAAAACACATCACTCTTATTATGATTTTACTTCACTCTTGTTTACAAAACACATCACTCTTAGCATGATTTTGCTTCACTGTTGTTTACAAAACACATCACTATTATTCTGATTTTGCATCACTCTTGTTCACAAAACACATCACTCTTATTCTGATTTTACTTCACTCTTGTTCACAAAACACATCACTCTTATTCTGATTTTACTTCACTCTTGTTCACAAAACACATCACTCTTATTCTGATTTTACTTCACTCTTGTTCACAAAACACATCACTCTTATTCTGATTTTACTTCGCTCTTGTTTACAAAACACATCACTCTTACTCTGATTTTACTTCACTCTTGTTCACAATACACATTTTACTTCACTCTTGTTCACAAAACACATCACTCTTATTCTGATTTTACTTCACTCTTGTTTACAAAACACATCACTCTTATTCTGATTTTACTTCACTCTTGTTTACAAAACACATCACTCTTATTATGATTTTAATTCACTGTTGTTTACAAAACCATCACTCTTAGCATGATTTTTGCTTCACTCTTGTTCACAAAAC